>NC_026001.2:63727149-63769921 GCF_000442705.2 Elaeis guineensis
GGCATTCGATGACATCACTCCAAGCTCTGCAGCAAATTTTTATACCAGAATGCCTCCTTCACAGCTTTCGATGCAGCAATATACTCTACCTCCATGGTGAAATCAGCAATCACTGTCTACTTGGAACTCTTCCAGCTAACTGCACCACCATTACAAATGAACAGACTCCTAGATGTCGACTTTTGATCATCTATAACAGACATAAAGTCTGAGTCTATAAATTTCTGAACCTGGAGTTCTCCATTCCTAAAGACTAGAAACATATCCTTAGTCCTTCTCAAGTACTTAAGGATACATTTCACAGAAGTCCAGTGCTCTTCGCTTGGATTCGACTGATATCTGCTTGTGACACTCACAGCATGGGCTATATCAGGCCGTGTACATAGCATGGCATACATGAGGCTCCCTATTGCGGAAGCATAAGAGATCTTGCTCATGCATTCAATCTTCTCAGGTGTGCTAGGGCACATCTTCTTGGAGAGATGAATGCCATGTCTAAAAGGTACTAAACCTCTTTTGAGTTTTTCATGCTAAATCTTTTTAGCACCTCCTCTATGTACATCTTCTGTGAAAGTTCCAGCATCCTATTTGGTCTACTTCTATAGATCTTAATACCCAGTATAAAGGATGCCTCTCCTAGATCTTTCATAAAGAACTCCTTAGACAACCATATTTTGACTGAGGTCAACATGAAAATATCATTTCTAATTAGGAGGATGTTATCTATGCACAGTATGAGGAAGATAACTGTACTCCATTGACCTTCTTGAATACACATGGTTTCTCCTCATTCTTGATGAAACCAAATATTTTGATATATCATTGAAACGAGTATTCCAGCTCTGAAATACTTGCTTAAGTCCATAAATGGAGCTTGTAGCTTGCAGATCTTGTGATCATCATCACTGGATGTGAAACCAAGCGGCTGTTCATATAGATATCTTCTTCAAGATATCCATTTAAGAATACTGTTTTCACGTCCATCTGCCATATTTCATAATCAAAATAGGCTGCAACAGCAAGCAATATGCGGATGGATTTTAGTATGGCTACGGGCAAAAGGTATCCTGATAGTCAATGCCTTTGCGCTGACTATAACCTTTTGCTACGAGCCTAGCCTTGAATGTCTCCACATTCTCATCGGCACCTATCTTTCTCTTGAAGATCTATTTATACCTAATAGGTACAATACCTTCAGTGGATCTACCAAGGTCCAAACTTGGTTTGAGTGCATCGAGTTAATTTCTGATCTCATTGCCTCTAACCATTTTTCGAAGTCGATATCTGATATCGCCTCGTCATAGGCTTGGGGTCATCACCATGAGCCTCATTTTTGTGAGAACATTTCTTTACTTTCTCTTGTATAGTACCTAAGTACCTTTCAGGAGGATGGAAAATCTTAGTCGATCTATGAGGTGGAAGAGGTTGTGTTAGGACTGATTTAATTGATTGGGTTCCTCAGGTTCTTTAGCTCGTTGCTCTTGGGAGACATTCTCCTTGAGCTTAATTATTCTTCCGATACCACTATCTTGAATAAACTATTTTTCAAGAAAAATAGCATGTTGATTCACAATCACATTGTGATCTTCCGAATATAGAAATAGTATCCTAATGACTCTTTAGGATATCCTATGAACCGAGCTCTAAAAGATCTGAACTCTAACTTGTCCGCCTGCTGTCTCTTGACATAAGCCGGACAACCCCAAATTTTGAAATGACTCAGACTTGGCTTCTTACCATGCCATATCTCATATGGTGTGGTAGGAATGATTTTAGAGGGAACCCTATTCAATACATATATTGCTGTCATGAGATAATATCCCCAAAGAAACTCAGGGAGGTCTGTGAAGCTCATCATGGAACGGACCATATCTAATAGGGTCCGATTTTTTCATTCTGAAATCCCGTTGAGTTGTGGCATTCTAGGTGGAGTCCATTGAGAGACTATGCCATTGTCTTTAAGATAGTCTAGAAACTCCCGACTAAGGTATTCACCTCCTCGATCTGATCGAAGAACCTTAATGGGCTTTCTATTTATTTTTCTATCTCATGTTGAATTCTTTGAACTTTTCAAAGGCTTCAGACTTGTGTTTCATTAGAAATACATATCCGTACCTAGATATATCATCGGTGAAGGTAATGAAGTAGACATAGTTGCCTCTAGCCGGCACATCAAATGGGCCGCATGCATCTGTATGTACTAGGGCAAGTAGGTCTGTGGCCCTTTCCCCATATCCTGTAAAAGAGAGCTTGGTCATTTTGCCTTGAAGGCATGATTCACAAACTAGATATGACTCGAAAGTCAACAGACTCAATAGCCAAATTTTTTAATTTATTAACCCTGTCTTCCACTATATGACCTAGCCTTAGGTGCCACAGATATCTATCATTTAGACTATCTCTAGGCCTTTTAATTCCTATGGCATTCACATTTTGCTCGATATGAAATACAGATACATCAATATGTAGCTGATGAGATCATTAATAAGAAAACCATTTGCAACTTTATTATTTTCATAAAATATGTTACAATGACTCTTACTCTGTTCTCAATGCGTAGGATCATATCCCCATTCCTCAGCCTCCTACTCTCCTCAAGATCCTGCATAGAAGTACACAAATGAGCACTAGAACCAGAGTCAAGTATCCAACTGGATGCAGAGAAACCGTAAGATTAGATTTTTAACGAGTATACCTCCAGAAGGACCATCCTTCTTGTTCTTCAGGATGGTCAGGTACTGAGGACAGTTTCGCTTCCAATGGCCATCTGAATTGCAGTGAAAATATTTTTTCTTTTCAGCAGTCTTCTTCTTCGGTTCCATCTTTTTCTTCTTCCCATCCACCTTCTACTTCTTCACAGATTTCTTCTTCTCTCCAAAAGACTTTCTCTTGGAAGAAGTCCGCTCTACAGTAAGGATTGAGCCTTTTGAATCCTTCAAAGAAAGCTCAGCTGTAACCAACATGTTCATTAACTCAGCAAGGTACACTGCATCTTATGCATATGGAAGTTCATGATGAACTGACCATATGCATCAAACAAGGACTGAAGGATCACTTCAATCTAAAAATCTTTGTTTAAGATAACACTGAGCTTCTCAAGCTCCTCAAGGTCCTTGATCATTGTTAAACAATGATCTTGGACTGACTGCCCATCACGCATTTTAGCCTTAAAAAGTCTTTGGCAGACTTGATACTTGGCTACGCGACTTTGTTACCAAACAACTCTTGTAGGTGAGCCAACATTTGGTGGATAGTTATAATGTTCTCATGCTGGCACTGCAAGTCATTAGACATGGCACCCAATATATAGTACCTAGCTTTGTTATCATCATCCATCCACTTTTTCAAAGACGCTCTCTGTTCAGCAGTCAGACATGCTGGTATGGCAGGTGGATCCTGATCCAAGATATGAGTCAGTTTCTCAAAATTCAGAATAATTCTGTAGTTTCTCAACTAATCCTTGAAATTAGGACCAGTCAATCTGTGGGTGTCTAGTATTTTGGTCAGGAGGTTGGACGCAGACATATTTTCTGTAGAGAGTCAAAAGTTTCTAGTTAGATTTTATAATCAGACTTAACCAATTTGTTTAGAGATTTTATTTTTAAACAAATTAGGCTTCCACTATTTTCTCAGATCCCTACACTCCCTAGATAGAGATGTGAAACTCTTCATGATTAGTGATTCTAGTGGGTGGTGCGGTCTCACCGACTGGCTCACCACCTCACCTAACAGTTATTGGTGATGGGTCAACCGATGAGTGGACAACTCTTGTCCAATGATTCTCTAATCATGGTGCACCCAAAACTTGATCTCTAATTCATGAAGCTCACCGTGACCAAAATATTGCTCCAATCCTTAGTTAAGTCGGACCCACCATTTGTATGAATTAGATTCCTGATTGGGTCCCTCACCATATCCGAAATATTGAGCACAACCCATCCTCTAATTCGTAGCATCCAATGCCTAATGGACATGGTTGCATCTTCCCGGTGCAACTGAGCAACTATAACCAGACGAGAACAATCAACTCCGAGAAGGGCCCGTACATCCACAATGGTGGAAGAACTTAGACTTAATATTTTTTTAGGAGATTTGATTTAGGTCTCATGAAACTTGACTTGACATAGTCATAACAATTATGACTAACCTAGTGACATGGGCTAGCTCGAATTGTTCGCCACCTCAAATCAGAACTGGATCGACACATATGGCCAGGTAAGTGAGACCGATGGGAGGGATATGCCATTAACTTGACAAGAATGCATTCGAGTCGAGTAGCTCCCAATTAAAAATCAGTCGGTCGCATCTGCCCAACTTACCTTAAACACTAAATTATCGAATCAGAATCAATTGGGTTAGTCTACAATCCAGGTTCTAACCACTGAGCCAAATTAGGTCTTAACTTAATCGAGTCACATCTAAATGTGATTCGACCTTGACCTAGACTTAATCCTATTAGGCTGGTCAATTATTAGCTTTCATGATTCCACCTAACTAATTTTTGATTCAGTTTGATCAACCGCTAGACCTAATTGAGCTACCCAAGCCCGAACCCAATTTTATGAAAATGACTTAGATCTGAAATTTTTAATTTTAGACCTAATTTAATTTCATAAGCTTAATTCATTAATTAAGTCTTGAGTTCATAAACAAAACATGTAAATAAATCCTAAGATTTCAAGATCTAGGATTTTGTAGAAAAATAAATTTTGATTTCTGATTAAGGATGAACACGCAGCACCCCTACACGTCATAAGAACACCCCATTGAATGGGAGGAGAGGGTCTTAAACCCTACTTTATTCTATGACGGACGGCCATGAGGAACACCTTAATCAAAAATATTAATTTAACTACAAAACTAGTTAGATCTAAGTCATATATCACATATATAATTTCAGATCTAACTTATACATGCTTTGCATACATCTCATGTATTAAAATTGATCTAATTAGCATGCTTTCAGATCTGATACATCACATATAACATCTAAAAAATAAGATTTAAATTAAACTATTCAATATAAAATCTATTCTAGACAGTTACTAGAATAATTCTACAACTAGTCTAGGCATGAACAGATCAATCTTATATATTAATTAAATTTTATTTTTTATTTTTTGATCTGAATATAATATTTATAACATCAAAAAAATAGATAATAAATTAGATCTAATTTATATTTTAATTATATTAAAATATAAAACTATAAGACTATTCATAGATTAAACTACTCCTAGTCTAGTCATGCATCTCATACATGTTAGATCTACTTAGATTTAATTTTATTTTTTTTATTTCAGATCCTATCACATCTGAAGTGACATCTAAAATTATTAATATCAGATAAATAAAAATAAAAATTAGATCTAAATTAGATATGAAATAGAGCCATCAATCTGGCTCTGATATCAGTTGAAGGAAGAACTGGCTTTTTCTTGTAGGATCTTCCAGATCTAATGAGATCTGGAGTAGAATATTTCAAAAAAAAATTATCTTATAATATTTCAAATCTAAGATCTATTAGATCTAATTTCTATTATCTGATATTAAATCTAAAATTAAATTTAAAAACATGAGGAATAGAGAAATACCTCTAGGGTAACTAGATTACCCTGTAGATGATCGCAGCAGTATCCGAGGTTCTAAAATAGCCACGCAGTCATCTGGCCTCTACCAGTATCCACTCAAGTAAGATCTGAATTATCTTCTCCTCATGAATCTTTACTCCAAAAATCAGATCTGGATCTGATCTGGAAGATCTTCTGAAGCTGGAGCAGCAGCTTCTCGATAAATCTCTATAGCCTTCTAATCAGGAAGCCACCACGCCTTGGACAAGCACCAGATGGATGCCCAACCTCTTGGACATGAAGAGGGGAAGGAGAAGAGCAGAGGGGGCATAGAGAAGTGGAGAGAATTTAGGCTTTTACTGGTCATTGAGCAGAGTCTCTCTACCCTAGGTGCAGACAGGGTTTAAATAGACCCTGCTGCGCCATGCAGTGCCACATCATTCGATCAATCAAAAAATTCCAATTAATTCTAAAAAAATTTTAATTGGTGGAGTGATGTCATCTAATCATATTAGATAAGAATCCTCCCAATTCCTCCTACTGTTGGCACCAACACTGGATGAGCACAGTGAGATTTGCGCCCCACAGTCCAAGTTGATCAAGGGATGAGAGTCCTCATCTCATGAGACTCTATCCTTATCCACTTGGGGTGCACGCCCAATCTGAATATGGTGCCCACTTTGAGACCCAATTTAGTAGGTAGACACTCCATAAAAAATCTCCAATGACCTCTTGCCAAGTGGCCTTCAGTCCAAGATCCATGGGTCAATGTTTGACCAATGTTCTAAAACGAAAATGGCAGGTGACAGGAATTAGCAGGTGCTGTCTTAAATTCATCTCATGAATTAAAATAAGTCTTTTCTGAGCTAGACTACTCCAGTCAGATTAAGAAAAATCTTCTCAATATTCTTTGGGTGAGTCAAATCATATTTGGCTCAGTCGAGATGAAAAGATTACACGAGGAGAAAGTTAGGCTCAATCATGTGCTAGCACAATTTTCTTGAACCTAATTGGATCTAATCCAAATCAATCGAACTGTGCTAGCTCAATTGATGACATCCAGACTCTAACTCTTGTTTGTGTGATCCAGTTATGTTTATTTCTGTATGGTAATGAGACATATCATGATCTCATCATCGACATCATCGAAACTCCTTTCGATGGACAAAACTCTTTTGATTTAGATAATTAGAATGATCGATCATCAAGATCATTATAATTGCTCTCAAAATCCATCAGTGATACCTAGCATATATGGTGGAATCCATCAAAATAAAAATGAATCTCTCGATGCAGCTACCTGTGTGATTGAGTTCTTCTATCATGAGTCCCGACTGAATTAGGGTTAGGTGAACTCGTCAAATCCAACATCAGTCATATGAATCAATTGATCGATCCAAGTCCGATGTGAAACCATAATGAAAAACTCTTTTTTATTATTTCACTCTGTCATGGCCATGGCTTATGGACTCAATCTTTCGATCATCATAGGACTACTCCTCTCATCTACCGAGGTTGATAGATCCCATCTTGGTGCAATCTGGTTCCTACAATGAATATGCTACAACCAACATACACCTCAGGATTTCAAATGGCTAGGAGATTGAGTTATGGTGTAGTCAAACTATAACATACTCAAGGTGAACTGTCGATGTACCTTAGATCAAAGAACTAGACATACAGCTGCAGATCGAGCTAGTCATCGATGAGAAGGTAGACTTCCTTATGACTGCTCGAGGTGGTCACGCTCAGTACTCTCATTCTCAACAAATATCTGTACTCTCACTCCGGTGTCTCTACACCATAGACTCAAGACACATCTACCCTAAGGAAGCGATCATACACCAACCTTCCGGATCGATCACCATCCTCTTGATATCCTATGGTCAGGAGCTGTTTATGAGTTAGTTATGTAAATTCATACTTAAATTTTCAACTCTTGAAAATATGAATTAATATTCTACTAACTCAAAAGATGTATCATAGACATAATGTACACAATGTGATAGTAGAATAATCCTTTTATTCATTTATAATCAAAATTAAAATTTGCCCTTACATTTGTACAGAAATGTGTCAGCCAATCTGACATCTAGGCACACATCTAATACACCAACACCACTGCAGTATTGAAAAGATCACTGATGAGTGAGTAGATATTCAAGTGATTTTTTATATTGATCACACTCAATGTAAGTTATTCTCTAACAACCACTTGTACTCTCACCCCAGTGTCACTATATTGTTGACTCGAGACTCGTCTGCCCATAAGGGAGGTGATCCGTGCTTTGATCTTAAATGAATTGATTACTATCCTCCGTGATGATTCTATGATCGAGAGTATTTAAAAACTTACTACTAATAATGTATCTCTCAAATTTTCTATACCTTAAAATATGCAATATCATCTTTATTAATTTCTAAGACAAATCATAGACACAAACATAATTAGAAATAAAAATACTCTTTATTAATAATAAAATTTTACAAGTAAAGAATAGGCCCTAAAAATATATAATGTGTTTGCCAATAATTGGCTTCTAGGGCACACATTTAATAAACTCTCACTTGACCTAAAGCCAATTGGCCATATACCTAAGACCCATCTTCTCAAGGTAAGCTTCAGTCTTCTACTGGCTAAAAGGCTTCGTCAATAGATCTGTCATGTTCTGCATAGAGTTAACTCTCGCACCTCAACGAACTTCTTCTCGAGATAGTCGTGTATGTTATGGAACCACCGCTCTATATGCTTGGACTTCTGGTGTGACCTGAGCTCCTTAACAAGTGTTATGGTGCCATTATTATCGCAATGTAGTACAATGGCATCCAATGGCATCACATCCAGCTCTGCAATGAACTTCTTATACTAGTATGCTTTCTTAGCAACTTCGAGGTGGGGAAGTATTCGACTTCTATGGTCGAATTAGTAATGACCGACTATTTGAAACTCTTCCAACTAATCGATCTATCATTACATAAAAAAATATACCTCGATATAGACTTTCTATCATCGACATCAGACATAAAATTTGAATTGATATATCCTTCTACTTTCAGCTCTGAACCTCCATCAAAGATCAAAAATAAATTCTTAATTCTTTTCAAGTACTTAAGGATGTTCTTTACTGCAATCCAGTACTCCTCATCTAGATTCGACTGATATCTGCTCGTGATACTCACGATAAGTTCTATATCAGGTCGAGTACATAGTTTGGCATACATGAAGCTCCCTATAGCTAAAACACAAGAAATATTGCTTATGCATTGGATCTCCTTAAGTGTGTCAAGACACATCTTCTTGGAGAGATAGCGCCATGTCTAAGGGGAAAAAGACCCCTCTTGGAGTTTTTCATACTGAACCTCTTCAGCATCTTCTCTATGTATATTTTCTAAGAAAGTCCTATCATTCTCTTAGATCTATCCCTATAGACTTTATACCAAAAATGTAAGGAGTTTCTCCTAGATCTTTCATACAGAATTCCTTTGACAACCATACCTTGATTGAAGTCAGCAAGAAAATATCATTCTCAATTAGGAGAATATCATCTATGTACAATATGAAGAATGTGATAGTGCTCCTACTGATCTTTTTATACACACAAGGCTCATCTTCATTTCTAATGAAATTAAATAATTTGATCACATCATTAAAGCGGGTGTTCCAATCTAAGATGCTTGCTTAAGTTCATAAATGGACCTTTGTAGCTTACAAATTTTGTAATCACTATCACTAGATGTGAAACCCATAGGCTGTCATATAAATACTTACTCAAGATATCCATTTAGGAAGGTAGTTTTCACATCCATCTGTCAGATTTCGTAATCGTAGTAAGCTACAACAGCAAACATAGTTCAGATGGATTTCAACATAGCCACTAACGAAAAGGTTTCTTGATAGTCAATGCTTTCACATTAACTATAATCTTTTGCTACTAGCCTTGCCTTATAGGTCTCTACCTGATCATCTAATCTAATTTTTCTTTTATAGATTCATTTACACCTAATGGGTACAATACCCTCAGGTGAATCTACTAAGGTCCAAACCTAGTTAGAATGCATGGAGTCAATTTCTGACTTCATCGCTTCCATCTATTTCTCAGAGTCTACATCTAACATCGCTTCATCATTTATTTTGGATCATTTCTAATGTCCCTGTCTCTCACAAGGAATGCTTTGTCTAAATCTTCTGTAAAAATACCTAAGTACCTTTCAGAAGAATGGGAGACCCTATTAGATCTATGAAATGGAGGAGGTACCACATCAACTGGCTCACTGATGGGTTCAGGCTCTTGGACTTGATGTTCTTCAGAAACCTTTTCTTCGAGCTCAGTCTTCCTCTCACTACCTCTATCTTGGATAAACTTCTTTTTCAAGAAGATGGTATAATGGCTCATAATTACATTGTGATCTCTAGAAGATAGAAATAGTATCTCATGGATTTCTTGGAATATCCTATAAAATGAGCTCTAAGTGACCTAGCCTCTAACTTGTCCGCTTGCTGTCGCTTGACATGGGCCAGACATCTTAAATCTTGAGGTAATCAAGACTCGACTTCTTATCATGCCATAACTCATATAGTGTGGTAGAAACAGATTTAAAAGAAATCCTATTTAAAAAGTGAATAGCAGATAGTAACACATATCCCTAGAGAAAAATTGAAAGATCTATAAAGCTCATCATGGATCGGACCATATCAAATAGTGTCTAATTCCTCCTTTCTGATATCCTATTGAGTTGAAGCATTCAGAGGCATCTACTATGAGACTATGCCATTATCTTTAAGATAGGTCAAAATTTTTTACTAAGATATTTACCTCCTCGATCTGATCGAAGAACCTTTATGGATTTACCGATTTATTTTCTACTTCATGTCTAAACTCTTTGAACTTTTCAAAAGCCTCAAATTTGTGGTGCATTAAATCCACAAATCCATACCGTGAGTAGTCATCAGTAAAGGTTATGAAGTAGATATAGCTATCTCTGATCTGTACATCAAATGGACCACAATGTCGGTGTGCACCAGAGCTAATATATCAGTGACCCTTTCTCTTTGTCCTACGAAGGGTAGCTTAGTCATCTTTTCTTGAAAATATGACTCACAAACTGGATAAGACTCAGAAGTTAATGGCCTGATAAGACCATCTTTCTCCAATTTGTTAAGTCTATCTTCTTCAATATGGCCTAGCCTAAGGTGTATAGATGCTTTTGGCTAATCCTATCTCTAAATCTTTTAGATCCTACGACACTCACAATTTACTTAGTAATGTTAACACTCCATCCATATACAAATGATAAAGACTGCCTATCAAATAGGCATGTGCAATAATTTTATTTTCAAAATAAATTGAATACGAATCTTTATTAAAATAAAAATTAAAATTATCCTATACCAGCACAGAAACAAAAATCAAATTCCTCTGACTACAGGTATAAAATAATAATTTTTCAAAAGTAAACTAAATTCTAATGGTAGCTTCAAAGAGTAGGTTCCGACGGTTACATAGTAACTTTTGCCTCATTATCGACTCAAAGAGTAATCTCGCCTTCTCTTAGTCCTCTAACTTCCTCTAGATCTTGCATAGAAGTGCACAAATGAGCACTCGAATTAGAATCTATAATCCAACTAGAAGAAGAGAAAATCATTAGATTAGTTTTAATAATGAGTAATTCAGACGTACCTTCAAAAGGTACGTTCTTCTTCTTATTCTTCACTATGGCCAGGTATGCAGGATAATTTCTTCTCCAATGGCCTTCGATATTGTAATGAAAATATTTTTCTTTGTCGTTGGCATCCTTCGGAGCTTTTTTCTTCTTTTCGCTCATGATCTTTTGCTTCTTCGTAGGCTTTTTATTCTTCTTCTTTCCAGTAGACTTTCTTTTTAAAGAAGCCCGCTCCACAGTAAGGACCATTCCTGTTGAACTTTTCAAGGTATCTTTAGCTGTCACTAGCATGTTCAACAACTTGGGCAAAGTGCAATCAATCTTATTCATATGGTAGTTCATGATGAACTGCCCATATAAATTTGGAAGGGACTGCATGATCAGATCCACCTGTAGTTTCTTGTCTATATTCATTCTGAGCTTCTGAAGCTCTTCAATGTCCTTGATCATTATCAGATGATGATTGTGCATAGACTGTCCATCACATATTTTTGCTCTGAAAAATCTATGAAAGACTTCAAAGCGAGCCGTGCAACTCTGCTTACTATACAACTCTTACAGGTGAGTTAGAATCTGTCTGGCAGTCCTCATGTCTTCATGCTGATGCTGAAAATTATTGAACATAGATACAAGAATATAGCACCTAGTTCTATTATCTTCATCCATCCACTTGTCAAGTGTAGCTCGTTGATCGGGAGATGAGCGAGCCAACAATATAGGCATCTTCTGGTCTAAGACATGGGTCAATTTCTTGGAGCTGAGAATGATTCTCAAGTTCTGGAGCCAGTCTTTATAGTTTAATCCAGTCAACCTATTAGTGTCAAGGAATTGAGCTAGAGGGTTTGAACTCGACATGGTTAATTAACTGTAGAGAAAAATAATTTTCAATTAGATGTTTGTACTTATAAATATTTGTTATAAAAATTTTAATAAACAAATAAGGCTCCCACTATTTCTACGAATCTCCCACACTCCTCGGATGGAGAAATAGAAACCTATACGTGATCATTTTTAATGGGTACCATGCTCCCACTGATCCATATGCACCTCACCGAGTAGTTATTGGTGATGCATGAACTAATGAGTGGATAATATTTTATCTATTGCTTCACTAAGCAAGATGCAACAGGTTTGGTCTCTAATCCTGTGGCCTGACCTAACAGTCATTGGCATATTTCTTAGTTAAGTCAGACCCACTGTACACCAGCGGATGTAAAGCCATCATTGAGTCCCTCACCTAACAGTTATTGGATCCAACCCCATTTCTATCCTGGGGTATCCAATACCATTGAGTGGTTGTACCCTCCCAATGTAACCGAACCACTGTGACCAGCTGAAAATGATCAACGTCAGAAAGGACCCATATCTCTACAACAGTGAAAAACTGCTAGACTTAATATTTGATTAGAAGATTTAGGTTAAGGTCTCTTCCTTAATTAGTCATAACGGTTATGACTAACCTAGTGATAAACACTTAATTTAAGTCATTTAAAGTAGAAAATTATATTTAATTTATCTTATTTATTAAGAATTTGATGCTTCTTTTTATGTTTTACAGGAAAGGTGATCGCCGATAAAAAGAGTCCGATTCGCAGATCAAAAAGACTCAAGTTTGAAGAAAATTGGACTTAAAATAAAATTAAAATAAAAGAAGGATGCATGTGGTATTATAGAAAATGAAGATACTATGCAAGGAATCCAAAAGGATATAGATGTCATTGTGAAGAAATAAAAGTTTCTTTTTGGAATATACAAAGAATGTTTCACGTGGAATACAAAAAAAAAAGCTCTGGGCACGCAAATGAGCACGTGAGCACGTGAGCATGTGGGCGCGCACGTGAATGCACGGACGCGGGACGGACGCGGACGCGGGCAAGCACGGATCGCGGCAGCAACGCAGGCGACGCGTAGATGACGTGCGGGTGGAACGCAGACGACGTGCAGGCGGGCGCGGACGCGGGTGCGACATTCAGATGCAGTCTTTAGTATTTTTTTTTCTTTAGTCCCATATCGAAAAATCATGTAAAACTCCTCCCTCCAAACACCTATAAAAAGGCTCTTGTACTCCTATTTGAGGGGGATCCCAGAAATTCTTCTAGAGCCTTGCATAGAGAAAAAAAAAGGGACTACTTCATGAGCAGCTAGGCTAGCAGTCTCGGAGTGGAGAAGAAACTTTGTAATGACACAGAGCGGGTTTATTGTTCTAAACTTTCTTGTATTTCTTTATATGCAATAAAGATTATGCTTTTTATTTAAATTGTCATGAGTTCTTTATTTGCTCTCTTTCATATGCTTTTATTTATGCTTTCCTGTTAGATTAATATTAGGAATAATTTTTACTTTTCGGAGATGCGTCGTGATCTACGGATACGGGACATGCCGAGGAAAGAAGAGTTGTTTATCTAGTACTTTCCGAAGACGCATCGTGATCTACAGGTACGGGGCGTGCCGAGGAAAGATAGGTATTTTTTTTAAGATTAATCACATCAATTTAATTAAAAAAAAAGAAAAAAAGAGATACAACTCTGCTAGTACAAAATTAATTCAAAACTTTCGAGCTCTTTATTTTTTTATTACATCAATTTTAAGATAATTTTTTTTAAATCAAAAACAACGCTTCTTTCTTTTATTTTGCAATCTCAACTTAGCCCAAGGTCCCTGAGGATACGATCTCGACTCATCCTACCTACGTAGTGAGTAGAGTTATTTTTGGTACTATCAACGACTACGCATCAAATTTTGGCACCGTTGCCGGAGATCTTGGCACAGTTGAATTAAAAAATTGAAAAAAAAAAATTTTTAAAAAAAATGCTTTTCAATTTTTATTTCTTGCTTTAATTTTTTTTTTCAGTACTTTCTAGCTAGATAATCTTATTTGCATAATTACATAATTACCTTGCTTAACTAATTTACTACTTTTTAATCTTAGGAATTTTTCTGCTTAGAATAATTTGCTATTTTTTATAGCCTAGTGATTTATTACTTTTTAGACTTAATCACTTAAACTTATTTTCTTACAAAACTAAAAAAATAAAAAAATAAAAATATATATATATATAAAAAGATAAAACTATAAACCTTTTAAAAAAAAAAAGAGAGAAGCCACTGACATTTCATAACACTTAACTAAAATAGCGTAACCCCAAATATAAAAATTTCTAACTTGATTGGATACCTTATTTCTTTGCATCTCATCTCCATAATTAACTTTAAGGGCACAACCATTAACTAAGATAAGGTGGAGATTTGATCACCCTTCCTTGGCCCACAAATTACTCCCTTGCATTTGCATAACCTAGACCTTAATCTAAAATCAACTAGACGTCAGCCCTAGAATTTCGAGCTCAATAGGACAAGAAAGCTCTAGAGTTGAACCAAGTCGGATTGGTTAATTGCTTGGTGTCTAAGGCAAGTGGTTAAAAAAAGTGATTTTTAATTGGTTCCGTTGACTGACCTGGCCAACTAGTTGGTGTCTAAGAAAAGCAACGAGCAGGGAACCTCCCACATCTTACGCTTATCTGACCGAGTAGTTAGTTAGTCTTGAGTTGGAGTGCTCAAAGATGGTCTTGAAAGTTAGGAGCTATCTAGATCTAAGTTAACCTTAGGATAGAGAGTCTATGCTTGTTTAAGTTGATTGCAATTAACATCTAAACATTAACTAATTTCTCCCTTTTCATAGATTTAAGATTCTTAGGTTCTTCTCTTTAGATTTTCTTCATTCTTTTCTCACTTTACTATAAAAATATATATATTATAAAAAGAAAAAATTTTTGTGTTTGCTCTACAGTATAATTGTAAGGTGTATGCTTGGTCGTAGATCGTTACGACCAGAAATCCAACCTTTTGATCTAGAAATAGAAAAAACCTTTAGAGCCAACAGACGTAAAAATATGGATCGAAATCAGGAGAATGATCCACCCAAGCAATTGAAGGAGTACTTTACTCCTTCCACATATACCTACTCTCCTTGTATTCAAGTGCCCCCTGTGGAGGCCACTCAATATAAATTAAGTCCAGTATAATCCAAATGTTACCTTCATTTTATGGACTTAGTAATGAGGACCCTTATAAACATCTTGAAAAATTTCTTGAGATATGCTCAACTGTCAAAATTACAACTTCTCTGATGATGCTCTTAGGTTAAAATTATTCCTTTCTCACTTAAGGACAAAGCCAAATACTGGCTACATACTTTGGATTCCATGACTATATCAACCTGGGACCAACTGCAAGGAGAGTTTCTCAAGAAATATTTTTCCATAGGAAAAACTGATCAAATAAGGAAAGCCATAACTAGTTTTTTCCAATTAGATGGAGAAATGTTTCATGAAATATGGGAGAGATTAAAGGACCTTATTAGAAAATATCTCCACCATGCTGTACCCAAGTGGCAATTAATTCAATATTTTTATGATGGGCTATCTGAAAGACATCGACAAATGGTCGATGCATCATACGGTGGGACATTCATGCTGAAAAATGAGAATGAGGCATGACAACTATTTGAAATTTTAAGTAAAAATTCATTACATCATATGTCTGCCTCTATTAGAGATAAACCCATGTTAAACCCAAAGAGAGGTGGAATATATGAAGTAGGAAATGCCATAGATATCCATCATAAGGTAGATGAATTGTTTCAAAAGTTAGATCGATTATTAAGTATAGGACAGTCACCTTCTCCATCCCGTCAGATACAAGATATATGTGCATTGTGTTCGAGCCCCACTCATTGTGTGAATGATTGTCCGGTTGCACCACAGTTTTCTGAATATGAACAAGAACAAGTCCATCAAGCCCAAACTACTCATAGATCAGAGAACAACCCCTATTCTAGTACGTACAATCCGGGATGGAGAAACCATCCGAATTTCTCATGGAAATCACAACCAGTGGTTCCTCCAGTGCAACAAAGATCAGGTTATCCAGATGCGACTTATAGGCATCCATCCCAGCTACAATACCAGAACCCTCCTCAACCCACTCCGAGTACTCATAGCTTGGCTTTTGAAGAAAAGTACTGCAAGCACTTACAGGACTAGAAATGAATACCCAACTCCTTCACTCCCATACGCAATCAATAGCAAAGCTAGAGACCTAGATAGGTCAGCTAGCAACAGCTTTCAGTAGGAGGAAGAAGGCAAATTACCCAGTCAGCCTATTAATAACCCAAAAGGATAGTACATGGCTGAAAGCTCCATTGGTCCTGAAACTTTTTTCGAACATGCCAAATTGATTATAACCCTTAGAAGCGGAAAAATCTTAAATCAACCTGAAGTAATCCAACAACAAGAGCAACCAATTTCAGCTACAACAGAAAAGAAGAAACTTGAAGAGAAGAAAGAACCTATTAACCCAGCACCTGCACCTAAAGCTCCATTTCCCAGTGCTTAGAATCCTCTCTGCCTCTAGATAAGAAGGGTATAAAAATGAATGAAATGTTGGAACTGTTTAAACAGGTTCAGATAAACTTACCTCTTCTCGATGCCATTAAGCGAGTTCCAACCTATGCTAAATTTCTAAAAGACCTATGTACACAGAAATAAAAATCAAAGGCACAAATACCAAGAAAAGTCCACCTAACTGAGCAGGCTAGCTCAGTTTTCCAGAAAATTGCCCCACCCAAACTGAAAGATCCAGGTACCCCAATTAGTTCTTGTGTCATAGGGGACCTCACGATTAAGAAGGCATTATTAGACTTGGGTGCAAGTGTCAACCTTCTCCCGAGCTCTGTATATGATCTATTTGGATTTAGAGAGTTAAAACTCACGACAGTGACCTTACAACTAGCAGACCGATCCATTAAGGTACCCCGTGGAATGCTGGAAGACGTATTGGTGAAAATAGATGAATTTTACTTTCCTGTTGACTTTCTTGTGCTGGATATGGAATCTGGCAGCAACCCCAACCAAATACCAATCATCCTAGGTAGACCCTTCTTAGCAACCGCTAATGCTTGTATAAATTATAGGACCGGAGTTATGGATGTATCTTTCGAAAATAAGAAGCTAAGGTTGAATATTTTCAATGCATCTTTGGGACCACCTGTGTACAACCATAATGAGATCAACTTGTTAGAAGAAGTTATAGAAGATAAAACTCCTGCCTTGCTCAACTCAGATCCTTTACAGGCATGTCTAACACATTTTGGAATGGATAATTTTGATATTGATGGATACATTGAAGAAATACATGCTTTGCTAGAACCTCCCAATTTTAGCACCAATCCCCCTTGGATTGTAAAGTACGAGCAATTACCAATTCAATCAAGTCCTCTAGTACCATCCTTAGAAGCACCACCTACTCTAGAGCTAAAGCCTCTTCCTGCCACACTGAAATATTCATTTTTTGGATCCAATGACACCCTTCCAGTGATCATTGCATCTGACCTAACCAACGACCAGGAAGACAAACTTATCGGGGTACTCAAAAAGCATAAAGAGGCTATAGGGTTGTCAATTGCTGATTTGAAGGGTATAGATCCTTCTGTTTGCACGCATCATATTCACTGCGAGATTGAGGCAAAACCACATAGGGATATGCAACGAAGATTGAATCTGAATATGCAGGAAGTCATGAAAAAGGAAGTAGTGAAATGGCTAGATGTTGGAATTATCTATCCAATTTTGGATAGCCAATGGGTTAGTCCAACCCAGGTAGTACCTAAGAAGTCAGGTATTACCGTAGTAGAGAATGATGAGGGTGAGTTAATTCCTACTCGTGCAACAACTGGTTGGCGAGTATGTGTGGACTACCGAAAGCTGAATACCGTTACTAGGAAAGATCATTTTCCTTTGCCTTTTATTGACCAAATTTTAGAACGGCTAGCAGGACAAAGTTTCTTCTATTTTCTAGATGGATATTCGGGATATAATCAGATCCCGATATTTTCTGCTGATCAAGAAAAGACTACCTTCACATGCCCTTATGGAACATTTGCATTTAGACGTATGCCATTCGGTCTCTGCAATGCACCAGCCGCTTTTCAACGGTGCATTTTGGCCATCTTTTCTGATATGGTAGATAAATTTTTAGAAGTCTTCATGGATGATTTTTCAGTATTTGGCTCTACCTTTGATGATTATCTTCAGAACCTAGCCAAGGTTCTTCAACGATGTGTAGAGATAAATTTGGTTTTAAGTTGGGAGAAGAGCCATTTTATGGTTCGTGAAGGAATCGTGCTTGGACATATTGTATCCAAGCGGGGGATTGAAGTAGATAAAGTAAAGGTTGAAGTAATCTTGAAATTGCCTCCCCCAACCTCAGTTAAATAGGTGCGATCCTTTCTAGGCCATGCAGGTTTCTATAGGAACTTCATTAAGGATTTCAGCAAGATATCACGACCCTTGTGTAACTTGCTTGCCAAGGAAAATTCTTTTGATTTTAATGAAGAGTGCCTAATTGCTTATAATAAACTTAAAACTGCCTTAACCACTGCACCAATCATAAAATCTCCGGATTGGACCCTACCATTTGAAATCATGTGTGATGCTTCTGATAATGCTATAGGGGCAGTCCTTGGGCAAAGATTTAATCGAGAACCGCATGTAATTTATTATGCAAGTAAAACTCTTTCAGATGCTCAATTGAATTACACCATGACTGAAAAAGAGTTACTCGCTGTTGTGTTTGCCCTAGATAAATTTAGATCATACCTTTTGGGCTCCAAGGTCCTAGTATACTCCGATCATGCAGCACTGAAACATCTGCTATCCAAAAAAGATACAAAACCTAGGCTGATTAGATGGATCCTTCTATTACAAGAATTTGATTTAGAAATTTTAGACAAAAAGGGCTCCAAAAACTTGGTAGCAGATCATATTTCTAGGATCCTGGTAGAACACAATAAAGAAAGGATTAAAGATAGGTTTCCGGATGAACAACTCTTTTCAATCTCTTCCACTGATCTTTCCTGGTTCGCTCATATAGTCAATTACTTGGAAGTGGGACAAATCCCATCTCACTGGACCCAACAAGAGAAAAATAAATTTTTCTCTCAAGTAAAGTACTATTTCTGAGAAGAACCAGAATTATTCAAATATTGCCCAGATCAAGTAATCCGACGTTGTGTCCCTGAGTGTGAAGTCCAAGGTATTCTTACTTTCTGCCACTCATTAGCATGTGGGGGACATTTTAATGGAAGAAAAACTGCAGCAAAGGTGTTGCAGAGTGGATTTTATTGGCCGACACTATTCAAAGATGCACATGAATTTGGCCGTAATTGCTTGCGATGCCAGCAAACAGAAAATATTTCAAGAAAAGATATGATGCCCCTGTCCCCTATTCTTGTTGTAGAAATTTTTGATGTTTGGGGAATTGATTTCATGAGACCCTTTCCCTCCTCATTTGGATTCGAGTATATTTTGGTAGTAGTGGACTACATATCAAAATGGGTAGAGGCTATGGCAACCCGAACCAATGATCACAAAGTCGTGATCAAGTTCATTCAACATAACATCTTTAGTCGATTTGGATACCCAAGAGCCATAATTAGCGATGGGGGTACACACTTCACGAATAAGCACTTCAACATGCTAATGAAAAAATATGAAATAACTCATAAAGTTGCCACACCTTATCACCCCCAGACAAGTGGTCAAGTTGAGGTCTCCAATAGAGAGATCAAGCATATTCTTGAAAAAACGGTAAGACCCGATAGAAAAGACTGGTCAGCACGCTTGGATGATGCATTATGGGCTTACCATACTGCTTTTAAAACACCCATAGGAATGTCTCCTTATCGATTTGTATTCAGAAAAGCTTGTCATCTGTCGGTGGAATTGGAACATCGTGCATTTTGGGCCATACGGTAATTTAACTTTGATATGAAAAATGCAGGTTCCAATAGGAGACTTCAACTAAATAAACTTGAAGAGCTACGCAATGAAGCGTATGAGAGTGTCAGAATTTATAAGGCTCGAACTAAAGCATACCACGATAAATTCATTGCACGAAAAATATTCGAGCCCAATCAAAAAGTTTGGCTCTTCAATTCTAGGTTGCGTCTGTTTCCTGAAAAACTTCGCTCACGTTGGGACGAACCTTTCATTGTAACTCAGGTATTTCCTCATGGAGCTATAGAACTCAAAAATCCTAAACAGGGGAACACTTTTAAAGTGAACGGTCAGCGATTGAAATCTTACATAGATGGAATTAGTGATGGAGAATTAATTGAATCTGTTGATTTAGTGGATCTAAAACCACCATAATACTCAATTCAGTCTGGCTGAAGATGTAAAACTTAGTGCTTGTTGGGAGGCAACCCAACGATTTCATATTTTTTTACTTTACCGCAGCTGCAGGAATTTAGAATAAGAGCTTATTAATCAATGAAGCTATCTTCAACTTCTGAAGCAAAATTATCCCAAGTGCACTCTCTCTTTTTATTTTCTTTGCTTTCCTACTCCATTGAGGACAATGTAGATTAAGTTGGGGGGAGGAAAGTAATCAAATCCTCGAGTATGGTCAGAAATAATTAGTTTTGTATATCCAAATTTTATTTTGATTAAGAGTCAATTAGGCATCCTAAACAATGAATGATTAATGGTCAAGATAATTTTAGAGATACTGAGGAATAAATTATTAAGAAAACCCAATGAATGGTAGGGTTTAGACTAGACCAAATTTTAGGAGTGATTCTACAACCCTCTTCTTACTGATCTCAATAAAGAATCTGCTTCATGAGAAATTGGGTAGAAAGGTCGAAGTATGCAAAAAAATTCTCCTTAAAATTTACTTAAAAAAAAAAAAAAAAAAAAAACAACATTGGTTTCCTACTGAGCAACCGAGCCCTTTCGCCTAAGTAAGCGTTGTGGTTCGCGTAAAAAGGTAGGCAATGTTAAAAAAAAAAGAAAAAAAAAAAGAAGGAGACTAAATTGTAAGAAGATAATAAACCTCTTTCCCATTAAGTTAGAGGATTTAAAGAGTAAAGTGGAGAGTTGGTGAAAGAAAAGCTCTTGAAATTTCTTTAGTTAATACTCAGCCACTAGTTGGGTCAAATTGATAATCCAATGAAATATCTCTTTAATGGTCTGACCAAGTATCATCTACTTTTTGGGATTCCTAATCTAATTTTTGATTCAAGATCGAGTCGGTACACAATACTGATATATCTATTTTACTCGAGGACGAGTAAAATTCAAGTTGGGGGGTATGATAAACACTTAATTTAAGTCATTTAAAGCAAAAAATTATATTTAATTTATCTTATTTATTAAAAATTTGATGCTTCTTTTTATGTTTTACAGGAAAGGTGATCGTCGATATAAAGAGTCCGATTCACAGATCAAAAAGACTCAAGTTTGAAGAAAATTGAACTTAAAATGAAATTAAAATAAAAAAAGGATGCATATGGTATTATAGAAAATGAAGATACTATGCAAGGAATCCAAAAGGATATAGATGTCATTGTGAAGAAACAAAAGTTTCTTTTTGGAATATACAAAGAATGTTTCACGTGGAATACAAAAAAAAAAAGCTCTGGGCACGCAAATGAGCGCGTGAGCGTGTGGGCGCTTGCGTGAACACGCGGACGTGGGATGGACGCAGACGCAGAACGGACGCGGGCAAGCACGGATCGCGGCAGCAATGCAGGCGACGCGTAGACGACGTGCGGGCAGAACACGGACGACGTGCAGGCGGGCGCGGATGCGGGTGCGACATTCGGATGCGGTCTTTAGTATTTTTTTTTCTTTAGTCCCATATCGAAAAATCATGTAAAACTCCTCCCTCCAAACACCTATAAAAAGGCTCTTGTACTCCTATTTGAGGGGGATCCCAGAAATTCTTCTAGAGCCTTGCATAGAGAAAAAAAAAGGGACTACTTCATGAGCAGCTAGGCTAGCAGTCTCGGGAGTGGAGAAGAAACTTTGTAACGACACAGAGCGGGTTTATTGTTCTAAACTTTCTTGTATTTCTTTATATGCAATAAAGATTATGCTTTTTATTTAAATTATCATGAGTTCTTTATTTGCTCTCTTTCATATACTTTTATTTATGCTTTCCTATTAGATTAATATTAGGAACAATTTTTACTTTTTGGAGACGCACCGTGATCTACGGATACGGGGCGTGCTGAGGAAAGAAGAGTTGTTTACCTAGTACTTTCCGAAGACGCACCGTGATCTACGGGTACGGGGCGTGCCGAGAAAGATAGATATTTTTTCTAAGATTAATCATATCAATTTAATTAAAAAAAAAGAAAAAAAGAGATACAATACTGCTAGTACAAAATTAATTCAAAACTTCCGAGCTCTTTATTTTCTTATTATATCAATTTTAAGATAATTTATTTTCTAAATCAAAAACAATGCTTCTTTCTTTTATTTTGCAATCTCAACTTAGCCCAAGGTCCTGAGGATACGATCTCGACTCATCCTACCTACGTAGTGAGTAGAGTTATTTTTGATGCTATCAACGACTACGCATCACCTAGTAGCATGGGCTAGCTCGAATCAACAAGTAACCTAATATGAAACATAATCTTTCAAAATGACTAGATAAGTTAAGATATGTGGGGGTCCCTCTGTTGCTTTTCTTAGACACCAATGATTGGCCAGATCAAACAATGAAATTAATCAGATAACCACCATCTATGTACTTTAGACACTAAATTGGTTGACTAGAATTGATCAGATTAGCCTATTGACCCGAGCTCGATCCACTGAGCCTAATTAGGTCTTAAGTTGATTGATAACATGTGGATGTTAATCAATCAGACCAAACTACAACTAATTGAGTTGGCCATAAGCACACTTTGACCTAATCCTAATCAATATTTGATTCGATTGGATCAACCGCTCATACTAGACCTAATTGAGCTATCCATATCCTTAATCTCATATTTTATGCAATTAAAATTTGAATCTTAAATTCATAATTTTAGATCTTTTAATTTTAAATCTTAATTCTTAATTAAGTACATTATAAACATGGCTTAGTTTCGATGTCAAATCAATTTCTAATCTAAACTAATTTGGATTATATCATATGCAATTTTTCTGTCAACAGACTCGAGTCAACTTGCCCTGAAACTTGGGTTGACTCATCTGTGATGAACAAAAACTATAAGCCCACACCTATAAGATTTAGTCGACTCATATACAAATGAGCTGGCTTACTAGGATCTTAAATCAACTCCAACAAAGATGAGCCAACTCACCAAGTACTCGAGTTGACTCGAACTGAATTCGAGTCAACGCAGCAGGCAAGTCAGCCACAATTTCAAAGTTTCATGCAAAATAGATCCTAGGATTTTAGATCTAGAATTTTATAAAAATTAAATTTCGAATCATATGTGAACAAATTATATATCACATATATAATTTTACAATCTTAAATTAATTAAAAATATATGTCTAATATGCATGCATACAAAAAACTAGATCTAAAACCTGTATCACATATATCTAAGATCTTCAGGCTACTAGAAATTTAATCTAACATATTAAAATATGTAATCTATCAAATTTTAGATCAAATTATCTTTAATATATCAGATACATGAATAATAAATCAGATCATATATGTATAAAAATCAGGTTCTAAATGCAAAAATTTTCAGATCTACTAAACTACTATGTTCTACATCATTCTAGGACAACCTTTGAGCATAACAAAGTCATGCCAGAATAACCTTATTTCAGAATGATATTAAACTCATAAAAATTAATATAAATCTAATTTTTATAAATTAAATTTTAGATCTAAATTTTATTTAAAATATGCTAGAATGACGTGGCTCTGATATCACTGTTAGAAAATAGACTGATTCGCATGCATAGATCTATATGGTTATGGTAACCACAGTGGAAGCAGATTTTAAAATTTTTAATCTAATCTAAACATGCTAACTCTAAATCATAATCAAGCCTAAGAACATCTAACATGCATAAATAAATTTATATACATAGATCTGAAATCATAAATAGCAAGAATAAGGTATACCTGATCGTTTTTTCCTCCTTTTTTGTCGGATCGGATCTTATGGATGTCTGGAATTGCTGTCGTAGCCATGCAAGTGCCTAGCCTCTGTTGGTATCTACATAGAGATGTTCCGATCAAAACTCCAAAACCCTCGGGGTGCTAATTCCCTTGTAGGCTTCATTCTTTAGCTTGAATCAGGCCACTTTACTTGATATTACTTGAAGTAGCCCTGTATAAAATTTTGGGGATTGATCCTAACCACCAAAAAAAATCAAGAAACCTTTTCTTAATTTTCTTTTTATCTCTCAAAGGCTCTCTCTCAGATCTCTATCTGAGAAGGGATGAGAAGGTGGCTGGCATGGGGAAGAAAAGGGGGCATGAGGTAGTTAATGCATAAAACAACCCATTGATTTTTCTCTCACCAAAACCCATCCCCTTTTATAATTTTGTCACACAAAACTATCTTGTTTTCCATGCCAACAACTAATAATAATCTATTTGAATTAGTTAGGCTTTATCCCTATCCAAATAGGTATCCTAACTAATCAAGAAACATCAAGAAACCACCTCTCTATATCCCTTCACGTGCGCACGCACAAAAGTAGCGAGAAAAATCATCGCCCACTCCTTTTTCTAGTTGGCCAAATGGAGAGAGAAGCCCACAAAATCTGGGCTCTAAGGGTTAGAGTCAATTTGGTTGGGTTAGAGTCAATATGGTTGGGCTACGGGCGACAAGATTTCTTAATAGTCAATACTCTCACGCTGACTATAACCTTTTGCCACAAGCCCATCTTTATAGATTTCTACCTTACCATTAGTATCTATTTTTCTTTTGTAGATCCATTTACATTCAATGGGTACGATACCCTCAGGTGGATCCACTAAGGTCCATACTTGGTTCGAGTGTATCAAGTCAATTTCTGACTTCATTGCATCTAACCATTTTTTAGAATCGATGTCAGACATCACCTTATCAAAGGTATTAGGATCATCACCATGACCCTTATCTCACATAAAGAATATTTTCTTTACTTTCTCCGTAAGCATACCCATGTACCTTTTAAAAGGTTAGGAGACCCTGCTAGATCTACAAAGTGGTAGAGAACATCAACTACTTGAAGGAACCAGATCTAGGGTTTCAGGGTTAAATCTTGAAACTTTTTCAAGATCAGACAGTGAAAGACTCAAATAAATCAAAATTTATCTTATAAAATTAGAAAATTTTTACATCTAAGATCTTATTATATGATTATTATATGGTATTAAATTAAAAATTAAAATATAAAGAGCAAGAACTACATGTTGATCATATCAACATATTTCTATACTACATCTAATGTATGTAAAATATAATAGAACAGATCTATTACCTTGCAAGTTAGATGTTCTAACTTTGCTGATCTGAGCTTGAGGATGATGTTGTGAGCCACACATGCATCCAACCTCTAGGAGTCATCCACATGAGCCCACGAATCACGATCAGAAATTCTGGTCCAGGAAATCAGCACAGTATGCTAGTACTGTGTTGATCCTTCTTCGATGGTCGATCAGATGCCTCCTTCTTCTTGATTTGGACTCTTTCAAAGATAAAAATAGGAGAAAGAATTTTAGATATGAGACACTCTCAGAAAACTCATAGATGGAGGAAGAGAAGAGGTGAACTTAGCAACCCTAGAAGAAGATCCTCTTCTTCTTCTCTTTGCTCTCACCTAGACACTTAGTTTTGTGTCTATTATATTTTCATGCCCCAACATTCTTTCTCTTTAATTTTACACACCTCAAAGGTATCTCAATTCTCTATAATTCATAAAAATTTTAATAATAAATTCATCTTAAATAAAAAGATATGAAGAATCCTTGTCTAGGTCAAATACCTAGTCTAGGAAAATCCAAACAGGGCAAGACAAGTGGTGCCCAACTCATGGGCACCCTCTCTTTCTTTTTCTAACATGGACCACTAGAAAAGGGTGTATAATATATGCCATAAAACCATAAAAATATCAAAAAAAATTTGAATAAAATCAGTGCTATAAAGAAAGAGTTTTGCTTTTCTAAAATTCTATCTCATAAAATTTGAAATCCAAACTAATTCCTACTTTGACTTGATCCACAACCACATTCCATGTAAGAGAGAAAGAGTGAAAAGCTTTGGGCATGTGTGAAGCCTGGGAGAGAAGGTTTTGTGTCACAAAATAAGAGAGAGTGGGTGTGGGGGGCTAAGGTGGCGCAAGGTGGAATCCTAGTCTTACAAGGATTCAATCTATGACTTGTTCAAATTTGGTTTCTCAAATCAAATCAAACCAAAACTAAATCAACCTAATTAAAATAGATCTTAACCCAATTAAGAACCTAATTTAATCAGATTAAATTAGATTTAAATTTGATTTAATTTTTTAATTGATTTAAAAATTAGGTTGACCCAAGTCGTAATTATACTAGGACTAGTTTTTTCTTGCACTTGGTTTATCCAATAAATCAATTGGACTTGATCTAATCAAGCCCAAACCGAATCTAATTAAATTATATTCAATTATACTTAATCTCAGCTCATTGGCTTAATCAAATTAAGCCAATTAGTAATCAAATTACTAATCGATCCTCCTGCAATACTTGCACTAGGTTAAATATCAATCGTATTGATCGTTTAACCCTAGAATAATTCTTAATCATTGATCAACCATCCGATCGGATCATGAACTCTAATGTGTGTGACCTCATAAGTTCGAACCTAAGTCGATAATACAGAAATAAATTTTTATACCAATCGAAGTGACCATCTAGCAATGGTACCCAACGGTCGGATAGGTCGAATGTGTAGAACAACATCCTTAGAACCCATGCAGATATAGTTTTCATATAATTCATCCCCTTGACCAAAATACTCATAGGGCATCTCAGAGTTTAATTGTCAACTCTGATCAGGTTGTCCACATTGTATTTCAAAATATCAAATCCATCTGATGGATTATCCTGGCCAAGATTTTTCTAAATTAAAATACAGTGACTCATTCTTCTCCAACTCTTGGAGTGGTCAATTCCATCTCGATAGAAGCTGTCATCCTTATTAACAGCCTATTATTTGGTCGTGAATAGTTTTAAGGATTAATCGATAAATCTTCTCTTTATCAAACTAAATAGTCTTAAGGACTTCATCACAACAACGGAGTTTATTAGAAGATGAAAACTTATAATGAAAATACTAAAAATATATTTTATTTATTAATAAATCAATTACAATACAAGATTGCTCAACCATTAACAGGTTGAAGATTAATTTTTGAGACATATTTTCCAACAACTCCCACTTGTCCTAAAGCCACTCGGCACAGTATCTAATACCCATCTTCGACTTGTGATTGTCGAACTCCTTTATCGCCAGAGCTTTAGTGAAGGGGTCGGTCAGGTTCTCCTTTCTATCAATCTTTTGAAGGTCGACATCACCTCGATCCATGATCTCCTAGATCAGGTGGAAGCGGCACAAAATGTGCTTCATCTGCTGGTGTGCTTTGGGTTTTTTTGCCCGAGCAATGGTACCAGTGCTGTCACAGTAGAACAGGATCGAACCATCGAGGGAGGGTGCTACTCTGAGCTTGGTGATGAATTTTTTCAGCCACACAGCTTCCTTCGTAGCATCCGATGCTGCGATGTACTCCGCCTCACAAACAGAGTTTGCCACAGTATGTTACTTGAAACTCTTCCAACAGATGGCTCCATCATTCAAAGTAAAGATATAACCTGATACGCTTCTACTATCATCATGGTCAGATTGAAAGCTGGAGTCTGTGAACCCCACAAGTTTCAGATCTAACTCTCTATAAACCAACCATTGATCCTTAGTATTTCTTAAATACTTAAGGATGGCTTTAACCACTTTTCAGTGGTTTTCTCCAGGATCAGATTGGTATCTACTCATTACTCCTAGTGAGTATGCCACATCTGGCTTTGTACATGTCATAGTGTACATGATAGATCCCACGGTCGAAGCATATGGGACTCTACTAATATGCTCTCTCTCTTCAAAAGTTATCGGATAATCCTTCTTAGAAAAAAAATTTTCATGGCCTATCGGTAGATAGCCCTTCTTGAAATTCTCCATGCTAAACCTCTTCAACACAATGTCTATGTACGTAGACTGAGATAACCCAAGCATTCTTTTAGATCTATCCCTATAGATCTTCATCCCTAGGATGTAGGATGCTTCACCCAAGTCCTTCATGGAGAACTGCGATGATAACCAAACTTTTATTCCCTGTAGTGCGGGGATGTCATTTTTTATTAAGAGAATGTCATCCACGTACAAGACAAGAAATACCACAACTGGATTATTTGCCCATTTATAGATGCAGGACTCTTCTCCGTTCTTAACGAAGCCATACATTTTGATCACCTTATCAAAATGCATGTTCCAACTCCGAGAAGCTTGCTTCAATCCATAAATGGATCTCTGAAGATTGCACACCTTGGACTCATCTGTGGATATAAACCCCTCAGGTTGTATCATATACACCTCTTCGGTCAGCTCTCCATTCAGAAAAGCTGTCTTTACATCCATCTACCAGATCTCATAATCCAGATGGACAGCTATTGCAAGTATTATCTGAATGGATTTGAGCATGCCACAGGGGAGAACGTCTCGTTATAGTCAATACCATAATGTTGATGATACCCCTTGACAACAGACGAACTTTATAGGTCTCCACCTTTCTGTCTGCACCCCTCTTCCTTTTGAAGATCCATTTACACCCAATGGGTTTAACCCCTTCAAGTAGGTAAACCAATGTCCATATATCGTTGACCATCATGGACTCCATTTCAGATTTCATGGCTTCAAGCTATTTTTCAGAATCAGATCTCTATATTGCATCCATATAGGTGATCGAATCCTCATCATTCTCATCAAGTTCGATGGGATCATCATCCCGGACTAAGAAACCATAGTATCTATCCGGCTGATGCAGTACTCTACTGGATTGCCTTAATGGTACAGGTACATTGGGATCTGAATCTGATCTAATCAAATCTGACTTAGGTTCAGCTATAGGTGTCGATCCTTCTACCTGTTGGACTTCATCAAGTTCAACCTTAGAGGCAACAGTTCCTTCACCAAGAAACTCTTTTTTTAAAAAGATTGCCTTAAGGCTGACGAATACCTTTTGTTCATCAGCATGGTAGAAAAAATATCTTTTGGTCCCTTTGGGGTACCCTATGAATGTGCATTTATTAATCTAGGTCCAAGTTTATCTGTAACTAATCATTTGACATAGGCCGGACGCCCCCAGTGTTATGATCCAGGTGGTGTGCCCAAAGCTCAGGGGACCAAGGCTAAGGCCAAGGTCTATCATTCATGAGGGCTTTATGGAGGCTCTAGGGCTAGTTGGGCCCTAGGTTGAAAGGCTGTGGGCCTTTCGGGTTCTTGAGATCTAGGTTATGTGGGCCTAAAGGAACCAACTCTTTATGGGCTAGGTCTGGGCCCAGGATAGGTGAGATTAGGTCGAGTCATGGGTGTACATGGACATGAGTTAACCTAATCTCCCATAGAGTTGGTCAAGGGAGTTTTGGGTTTGGGTCACTTGACCCGGTGTTTATATATACATGTACTGTGTATAGGTTTGAGGAAGTCAAGAAAATACAAGATACTTTCTCCCAAGTCTCTCTCTCTTTTCCCTCTCTCTCCAGCAATTCTCCATGCCCCAGGAGCAAGAAACCCTAGGGTTTCTTGCCGCCAGTCCATAAAAGGAAAGAGAAGAAGGGGAGGTGCTAGCCCCTTCCCCCTTGCAGCCGCCTACCAGATCTGCTCTCCCCCTCCTGTAGATGCCCAAACATCAGGTCCAAGACTTGAAATCTCTTGAGAAGAGGTTGGTACAAGTCCCTCTCAGATCTGGAGTTGATCTGAGGTCGTTTGAGGCATGGATGAGATCTCCATCAACAGATCTACAAGAAAAGCTGCAGCAGGATAGATCTGCAAGGTCTGTCTCCATCTATCTTCTTCCCTGTCTAGAATACCCAATTCAAGATCTATGAATTGGAGGACCTCGGTCCAGGTCTGATCTGGTTGGGTACGAGATCTTGGATTTTTTAGAGGTAGTTTCAGAGGCGTTCTTCATCTGGAATGAAAGGCTGACGAAGAAGACAGCAACCAGGCTGATTTCGTCAAGGGCCTTGGATCGTGTCCAGACGACTCCAGATCTATTCGTTGCTAGTTTTGCTACACCCAAGGTCCGTTGGAGGAGCCAGGATCATACTCCACTAGTTGGTATCAGAGCCACGATGGTGAGGAAGCGGTTCCAAGCACGAGAAGTTGAAGATCCCAAGTGCTAAAAATTTTCAGCAAGGTACCATCAAGGTATATTCTACACTTCTTGATTTTATATTGCTTGTTTGGCTTGGATCCAGTCATGGGCAGCAATATGAAGGTCGAGTTCGAGAAGTTTGATGGCAAGGGGAATTTTTCTATGTGGAAAATCTGGGTGGAGGATCTTCTGGTGCAAGTAGATCTGGATCAGGCTTTGGATGAGAAGCCTGAGGGAATGACAGATAGACAGTGGGCATCGTTGGAGAAGAAAGCATGCTCGGTGATCAGAGGATGTTTGGCAGATGTAGCATTGTATTCGATGCTGGAAGAAAAGACCTCGAAGGGCCTTTGATCGAAGTTGCACACCATGTATATGGGGAAGAATATGTGCAACAAGCTGATGCTGAAGAAGAGGTTGTACAGTCTTCAGATGTAGGAGAGATCTGATGTGATTGGCCACATTCAGAGGTTCGACCAGTTGTGCACGGAGTTGATGAATATCGGGGTGAAGCTGGATGAGGAGGACAAGTCCCTATTGCTTTTGTGTTCACTACCAGGATCATATGATTCTTTGGTGACTACACTGCTCTATGGCAAGGAGACTCTGGAGTATGAGGACATGGTCTCAGTGCTGAGGTCTAATGAGCAGAGGAAAAAGTTGACTAGAGATCAGGCTCCCCAGGAGGGTTTGGCAGTAGGGGAGAGGACAGGTAGAGGCAGAGGCAGAAGCAAGTCCAGGGGGCGGTCCAAGTCCAGGAAGGGAAAGAGAGAGGTGAAATGCTTCAAGTGCAAAGAGTTCGGGCACTTCAAGCGAGAATGTCCACTATGGAAGAGCAAGAAGGGAGAAAGAAGTGGCTCAGAATCAGTGAGTGTAGTTGCTGGGCAGTAGGTGGAGGATGATCTACTTATGGTATCAGATGGTCACAGGCAGTACACAGAGGAGTGGACACTAGACTCTGCATGCTCACATCACTACACACCACACAGGTCTTGGTTTGCGACATACACCAAGACAGATGAGGGATCAGTGACTCTAGGCGACAATCATCCTTGCAAGGTGGCTGGGATAGGGACAGTCAGGGTGAGGATGTTTGGTAGGATTGTGAGGACATTGAAAAATGTAAAGCACATCCCGGAGCAGGAAAAGAATCTGGTGTCACTTGGCTACTTGGAGCGCAGTGGATACAGCTTCAGCAGTAGGGCTAGAAGCGGAGTACTGAACATCTCCAATGGAGCTATGGTGGTGATGAGAGGTAGGAGGTTGGACAATAACCTCTATCGCATGGAGGGATCTGTGGTGACCGGAGAGTCTGATGCAGCAGCTGCAGCACAGGACCAGGAGGGGACTTACAGGATGTGGCACTACCGCCTAGGCCACATGGGTGACAGGGAGCTGAGGGAGTTGAGCAGGAGAGGACTCATCTCTAATCTGGAGGATGGTGCTACAGGGGAGATCTGTGAGCCTTGCCAGATAGGAAAGCAGAGGAGAGTTCGGTTCACCATCAGTACAGCCCACAGTGCAGCACCTCTGGAGTTAGTACACACGGAAGTGTGGGGACCAGCTCCAGTTTTAGCTAAGAATGGGGCCAGATACTTCATGACCCTCATTGATGATTTCTCAAAGAAACTCTGAATTTACTTCATGAGAGAGAAGTCAGAGGTCTTCACCAAGTTTAAGATCTGGAAAGCTGAGGTGGAGAAGGAGCAGGGGAGGAGTGTGAAGTGTCTGAGGTCAGACAATGGCAAGGAGTACACCAGCAGAGAGTTCCAAGATTACTGTGAGGAGTGTGGGATCAGGAGATACTTCTCAGTTGAGGGGACTCCACAGCAGAATGGGGTGGCCGAGAGGATGAACAGAACACTTTTGGAAAAGGCACAATGCATGATGCTCCAGGCAGGGCTTCCAAAGGAGTTATGGGTTGACACAGTTGACGCAGCAGGTTACTTGGTCAATCGGTCACCTCACACCAGGTTGGATGGCAGGCTTCCAGAGGAGGTGTGGTCTGGGAGGACAGTTGGGCTGGGCAATCTACGGGTATTTGGGTGCACGGCCTATGTGCACATTGGAGCTGGTGAGCGGAGCAAGCTAGACGCCAGATCATGCAAGGCGGTGTTTCTAGGCTATCCGCGAGGAGTCAAGGGATACAGGCTGTGGGATCCCTTGGAAAAGAAGGTCATCATTAGTTGAGATGTGACTTTTGATGAGGAGTCAGTTTTACGGAGGTGAGCAGGCATGGAGGAGCAGCAGGAGCAGGAGGAGGTCCAGTAGGGCGCTGCTGGACAACTTACCTCTTTTATTTTGCCTCTTGCAGGTACTACGGGAGGACATGACATTCAGGTGGAGCACCTACCTAAGGTGTCTCCATAGGTGGAGAGGACTCAAATGGATGATCGAGGTGGAGAGGTCCAGCAGGAGCGAGCTGGACCGAGGACTGATATCGGTGTTGCCCTACACAAGCCCAAGAGGACCATCAGGCAACCGAACCGATATGGCTTCGAGGAGATGTTGTCATATGCCCTGGTGACAGCGAATGGAGACCCATATACGTATCAGGAGGCTATTGAAAGTCAGGATAGAGAGTGGTGGGTCCAGGCAATGTCCGAGGAGATGCAGTTTCTCCATCAGAACCAGACATGGCGATTGGTGCAGTTGCCACAGGGGAAAAGGCTCATTGGCTGCAAATGGGTCTACAATCACAAGGACAGAGTGGAGCTGGTTGAGACCTTGGGACACCAAGATGGAGATTGTTATGATCCATGTGGTGTGTCCAAGGCCCAGGGGATCAAGGCTAAGGCCAAGGTCCATCATTCATGAGGGCTTCATGGAGGCTCTAGGGCTAGTTGGGCCCTAGGTTGAAAGGTTGTGGGCCTTTCGGGTTCTTGAGGTCTAGGTTATGTGGGCCTAAAGAGACCAACTCTTTATGGGCCAGGTCTGGGCTCAAGATAGGTGAGATTAGGTCGAGTCATGGGTGTATATGGGCTTAGGTTAACCTAATCTCCCATAGAGTTGGTCAAGGGAGTTTTGGGTTTGGGTCACTTGACCCGGTGTTTATATATACATGTACTGTGTATAGGTTTGAGAAAGTCAAGAAAATATAAGACTCTTTCTCCCAAGTCTCTCTCTCTCTCTTCTCCCTCTCTCTCCAGCAATTCTCCATACCCCAGGAGCAAGAAACCCTAGGGTTTCTTGCCGCCAGTCCATAAAAGGAAAGAGAAGAAGGGGAGGCGCTAGCCCCTTCCCCCTTGCAGCCGCCTACCAGATCTGCTCTCCCCCTCTTACAGACACTCAAACATCAGGTCCAAGATTTGAAATCTCTTGAGAAGAGGTTGGTACAAGTCCCTCTCAGATCTGGAGTTGATCTGAGGTCGTTTGAGGCGTAGATGAGATCTCCATCAACAGATCTACAAGAAAGGCTGCAGCAGGACAGATCTGTGAGGTATGTCTCCATCTATCTTCTTTTCTATCTAGAATATCCTGATTCAAGATCTACAAATTGGAGGACCTCAGTCCAGGACTGATCTGGTTGGGTACCAGATCTTGGATTTTTTAGAGATAGTTTCAGAGGCATTCTTCATCTGGAACGAAAGGCTGACGAAGAAGACAGCAACCAGGCTGATTTCATCAAGGGCCTTGGATCGTGTCCAGATGACTCCAGATCTATTTGTTGCTGGTTCCGCTGCACCCAAGGTCCGTGGGAGGAGCCGGGATCATACTCCAATACCCAGACCCTAAGGTGTGAAAGTGCTGGCTTACACCCTGTCCATATTGTTGGGAATAGTGTCCCAAAGCCAATCATCAGCCTGTTGACGATTGTACTCTTTCTTGTATTAGTATATGAATTATAAATAAATAAAAGTTATTTTAATATTTTTCATCACAAATTGTTTCATCTTTTAATGAACTCCTGTGTTGTGGTGAGGTTCTTAGGACTATTTAGACTCGACAAAGGAGGATTTGTCGTTTAGTCCTTAAATCTGTTCGCGACCAAATGATACGTTGTTACCAAGGACAACAACGTTTATCAAGTATAGGTCGTTGTGTGCTATATGAGTTGGTTGTCCTCTTAACCAAGGAGTGTGGAGACACTACTATGGCATACAGATGAGATGTAAAGGTACATCTGCACTGAACGTGACCAACTCCGGAGCTTTTTCTGCTGTCAAGATTTTCTCCGATGGGATATGGGTATAACTGTCCCTCCGACCTGAGACCGCCATGGTGACTTGCAAGCAACTCACTGCACTTAGGCACTGGACAACCTGAATTTTTAATTCAGTGACAGAAGGTTGCTGGGTGTAGTCAAGTACTTGACTTGTCGGTGCGTGTGTCAAGATGGGATTGACCACTCCAATTTAGGAGCTGTGTACAGTCATGTTTCAATTTAGCAAAATCTTAACCAGGGTAGTCCTAGTGAGGAGTCACAGGACTATTTGAGTTGAGCATGATTCGGATGATCTGATCAAGGTTGATAGTTTAACCCTGAGTCGTCCTAAACACAAGGGTCAAAAGGATGAATTATACAATAACCATATTCACGTAGGTTCTAAGTGTTGCGATTGTGACTATTCGACCTATCTGAACATCGGGTACCATTGCTAGATGGTCACTTCGATTAATACAAGAATTGGTTCCTGTGCTACCGGCTTAGGTTCGAACCTGCGGGGTCACACACATTAGAGGTTCCTATCTAATCTGTTGGCTGGTGAAGAGTCCTAATGCTTGTGGACTTTGAGTCCTACGTGTCTAGAACTCTGTGATTGAAGGATTCTCTAATCACGAGTTCCACACATTTTGGATATTGGGGTCAAGAGTCCCACTGGTTTGGGACTTTTTGATCAGGGTTTCATATCGATGGACTCTGATACCCGATTGCCCATCGAATTTAGACTCAGTATTTATGAGATATTTAATTAATGATTTGATCATTAATTAACTCAATTTGATTGAATAATTATTTTTTGGATCAAGTCCAATTGAATTGGATTCAGTTGGGTTTGACCCGATTAGGTTAAGTGTTGACCTAATCGCCAAGATGGTTTGGTCCCTGATCTGATCAGGGGTTGGACTTAGTCAATTTTTGATTTGATTAGAATTTTATTGAGCTAATTAAACTAATTAAGTTAGGTTTAACTTAGTCTAATTGTGCCTAACCTATTTTGATTAGGTTGGCTCAATTAGGTTGAAACCACTTTGACCTCATCTCCCTGCGCCACCTCACTTATCTGTGCCCATTTGAATTCATGAGAAACAACTTCTCATGAATTTTCTCCCACACAGAAGCCTTCCCACGCCCTCTCTTGTGCACCATTTATCTGGACAAAGATTGGTTTGTTGGCCATTCAAATTCAAAGCATGTTTGAATTTGAATGGGCAACTAATCCATGCGCCACCCACCTTATCTTGTGCGCCATTTAATCTACATGAGAAAGAGTTTTTCGTGTAAATTTTCCATGCACAAAGAACCCATGCCTCCTCTCCTCTCTTGCCCAGAGTGGATAAGGATGGGATGGTTTGCATTTGAATTCAAATTCGATTTGAATTTAAGTGAGCAACCACCTATCTTTATCCTCTCACGCGGATAAGACGCCTCTTGCACTGTTTTAAAAGAGAAGAGAAGGTAGGGCGTGTGTAGAATTTTTTTGAGAGATAATAGTGGGTGTGAGGAAGCCTTGTGCATGAGTTGAAAGTTCAAAAACTTCGAGAGAAAAGAAAAGAAAAGAAACAAAAGTGGGTGCAGGGTTTTCAGTGAGTACCCTAGGGTTTTTGCCTGGGTTCAGGAAGTGAGAAGGTGAGCTATGAGTGTCGTGAGCCCACCAAACTTAAGGAAGAGCTTCATCAACCTCTCAAGCATCTTTACTGATAATTCAAAGCATCTGAGGAGTCGGCAGACATCGATCGAAGGAGTTCGATCAGCATCGGCCGTCGAAAAAGTTCTGTGACGAACTAGCATTCATGAGGAGTCGATCAGATCGAGAGCTTCGTGTGGATGATCTGTAGAGGCCAGACATAGTGTGGCTGTATTGTGATGATCAAACCCTCCCGATGATGATCAGATTATGGCGATCGACTATCCACATGAAGGTAATGTGTTCTGAACACATAACAGTAAAATATTTACTGTAGAATTTAAATTTTCAAATTTAAATACATGCTATATATATATCATATTTAGATCTTTATGTAGGGTTAATACATATTAATTAATTAGATTAATTAATATTTTTTACTGTAAAATAGTAATTTTGAAAAAAATTTAAAATTACTGTTTTACCCCTGCACTGAAATTCACTTCAAATGGTATCAGAGCAAGGTTTTAAAATATGATATACATTTGCATGCATAGATTAAGTAGTAATCTAAAAGTTCAAAATTCAAAAATTTGAAATTCAAAATTTAAAATTTAAATTTTGAAATTTGAAATTTAAAATTCAAAAATTTGAAATTCAAAATTTGAAATTTATTTGAAATTTCAAATTTGAAATTCAAAATTTAAAATTTAAATTTTGAAATTCAAAATTTAAAATTTAAAATTTAAAATTTAAATTTTGAAATTGGTATATTTAGATATACTTGATCCAAGTAGCAAGTAGTCTAATTGGGTTGGTTGCCATGGTCGTCCGGTCATAGGAGAAAAGTAGGGTTTAAAAGCCCTCTCCTCCCATTCGATGGGGTTCTCCTATGCGGTAGGGGTGCCAATGCGATTATATCCCATGCAGACGAAGCAGCAAAGGACTTTATTGTAAAGGTTCAATTATAAAATTTATCATGAATGTGTTAGATTAGATCTAAAGGAGTATTCATGATTTATTTTGATTGAGTTATTTTCTGTTATGTAATTAGCAATAGGATTGCTGTTTATGAAATGTGCTGATCCGTTTGTGAAATGAGTCAACACATTTGGTGAACAAAAAATAAAACCTTTCAAATTTAAAAATTATTTTTGAAATGCCAAACCCTGACCCATCAGCCCAAATACTTAATTAAAAGAATTAAGTGTTGTCTAGTTGGTCTAGAATTGTGAATTAAGACCTAAGACAATTGCATAAACTTGTGGGTCAATGGGTTAGATGGATTAGGTCCATAATTGGGTTAGACCTAAGGTTAGCTTAAAGAAATGGACTAAATTAGATTAATTGGTCAAATCTAATCAAAAGTTGAATTAGATTAGGTCAAGGACACTCTAGACTCAACTTCAATAGTTGTAGTTGAATGGATCCATATCTTTAACTAGACCAAGATGGACTTAATTCATGGCTACGCGGTGGAACCCTATTTACTAAGTTGATCAAATTAAAACTAATGAACTGATTGGTGTCTAAGGTAAGTTGGCAGTCTAACCAGTGGTTTTTAAGTGGGAGCTACTCGCATTGATTCGATCTCTGAAAAGTTAATGGCATATCCTCACCACTGATCTCACTTACCTGACCAACCTGGTGAGTTAGGTTTTGATTAGATCACTTGGTGATTAGGACTCACCCATGTCATTAGGTAAATCAATGTGATGGATTTAGGTGCTCCTAATGCTGGCTTTAATTAAATCTTTTTAATCTGACTTGGTGAAGTCAGTGGGAAGATTGAAATTGGCTGGTTAATTTTTTCTCTTCTATCTTTTAATAAAAATTCTCAAAAATTATTAGGTCCCTAAAATGATTAAGTTATAGTGATAACTAAGTCATAGCCTCCATTAAGTGAGTGATAATGAGTCCATTAGTTTAATAATCATTGGAGGCCCAAAGGCCTGGTGCTTATTGACTAATGAAATTATCATTCATAATATGATAATTTGGTTGAGACTTTCTGATGGTAGTCAGGTTGGCCGGCCAAAGTCAGACCTAATCATTTATTGATCCGATTCATCAAATTTAATCATGTTAATGGTTGGACCTAACCAGATCTTTTCAGTGGAGGCCAAAGCCTACTGATTAGGTTCTGGGGCAAAATTAATTACTAGAAGTTGTTTATAGAAAACAACTGATTATGAACCTACCCATAGATGCACATGGGTTGACCAACTAAAGTTGGGCTCGTATGTGGTCTGTGTGGATTCTAGTACCCACTAAGAAATTAAAGTAATTCCTCGAATTGGAGGTTGAGGCTACCAGTTCGTAAAAATACTGGGAGAAACATTAGACTAAAGTCCAAGTCTTTAGTATTAATAATTTATGTACTAATAAAGGTCTGATTTTTCTTTATCAGCTATGGCCACTACCCTATCGCTCCGATCATTATTAGATAATGACAAGCTCATAGGACCTAATTTCGATAGCTGGTATCGAAAATTGAAAATCATCCTTGAGCATGAGTGAATCCTTTATGTAGTAACGGATCTGGCACCTGACGAGCCAGCCCCGAATGCTAGAAGGATGGTTTGAGACACTTACCAAAAGTGGCTCAACGATCACACCACCGTTCGGTGCATAATGCTGACGACAATGAATGATGAGTTCAACTGCAGGTTCGAGAATGCCCAGCCGCAGGAGATGCTTCAAATGTTGAATGACTCCTTTGGCACGCCTGATGATATTGAAAGGCACAAAACTAGTTGTGCCATTTTCAATGCTCGGATGAGGGATGGGGCCTCAGTCACCGATCATGTACTGTACAAGATCGAAATGATTGAGTGCCTAAGTAAACTGGGTTTTCTCTTGCACGAGCAGCTCGCTAAGGATGCGATCCTTAATTCTTTGCCCAAGTCCTTCCTCCCCTTCTTTACTCATTTTCGGATGACAAAGCCTACAGTGAAATACCACGGCTTGTTGGGATTGCTGCAGAACTTTGAGAAGGACCACCAGCTCTATAAGGAGTCGGTGAATATTGTGGGAGGGTCTTCTTCTGGATGTCGACCCTTTAAGAAAGGAAAGAAGAACAAGAAGAAGAAGAATAAGAAGGGGCAGCCGCATGCTGGGACATCTGCATAGGGTCAGACCAAGAAGCGCAAGCCCAACCAAAGCCAGGCGGAGTGCTTCTTTTGTAAGAAGCAGGGGCACTAGAAGAGGAACTGTCCTCTATACATTGCCTCCCTAGACCTGAACAGGCCGAAGAAGAAGCAAGTAATTATATGATAACACCTTGCAACTTTTCCATTTGTGATACTATTGCCTGGGTATTGGATACCGAAAGCCCTTATCATATCTGTAATTCGATGTAGGGTCTGCAGGTTAGTAGGAGATTTGATGAAGGCGAGAGGTTCCTGAAGTTGGAGATGGAAGCAAAGTTCTAGTTCTAGCTTTAGGAATCATGAACCTTGTAATCAATTCTCGTAATATAATTCTGAGTGAATGTCACTATTATCCAAGTTTTTTATTAAATATTATTTCTGTAGGCCTTTTGTCTATGTTCAGTTATGAATTTTTAATAAAAGAAAATATTTACAATATCATTTTGAATGGTGTTATAATATTTGTTGGACAACTAAATAATTGAATTTACTTACTATCACAGCCTGTTAATGTGGTTCAAACCTCCGGTAAACGTCCTAGAATGGATAATATGTCAGAAGTCTACCTTTGGCACTATAAGCTAGGTCATATCAATAAGAACAGGATAAACAGGTTGGCTTAAGAAGGAATTCTTGAAGTTGGTGATTGTGAATCACTTCCAACTGTGAGTCCTGTCTTCTTGGAAAGATGACCAAGTCACCTTTTACTGGAAAAGGTGAGCGAGCGAGTGAACTTTTGGGTCTGGTACATTCTGATGTATGTGGACCCATGAGCTCAAGTGCAAGAGGTGGATATTTCTACTTCATAACCTTCACAGACGACCTATCGAGGTATGGGTATGTCTACCTAATGAAGCATAAGTCGGAGTCGTTTGAAATGTTCAAACTATTTTGAAATGAGGTAGAAAAATAAACTGGGAAGTGTATTAAAACTCTTCGATCTTATCAAGGAGGTGAATACCTTCCCAATAGTTTTTGACATATCTTGGGGAGAATGGGATTCTTTCTCAGTGGACTCCTCCTGGAACACCACAGCATAATGGTGTGCCTGAAAGAAGGAATCGGACCTTGTTGGATATGGTTCGATCCATGATGGGGTTTGCTGGTCTGCCGATCTTCCTCTGGGATATGCACTCGAATCAGCTTGTTACCTTCTAAATAGGGTTTCGAGTAAGCCTGTAACCAAAACGTCATATGAGATATGGATAGGACGTAAGCCAGTACTCTCGACCTTAGGGTTTGGGGGTGTCCGACTTATGTTAAACGTTTAATTACGGACAAGCTTGGACCTAGGTCTAACAAGTGTTATTTCATAGGGTACCCAAAAAGACCAAAGGGTATTATTTCTACCTAACTGATGAGCAAAAGGTGTTTGTCAGTCTTAAGGCAATCTTTTTAGAAAAGGAGTTCCTTGGTGAAGGGACTGTTGCCTCTAAGGTCGAACTTGAGAAAGTTCGGCAGGTGGAAAAATCGACACAAGTAGCTGAACCTGAACCGAATTTGATTAGATCAAATCCGGAGCCCATTGTTCCTGCACCCTTAAGGCGATCTGATAGATACCATGTCAACCGGATAGATACTATGGTTTCTTGGTCCGGGACGACAATCCTGTCGAACTTGATGAAAACGATGAGGATCCGATCACCTACATGGATGCAATGCAGAGACCTGACTCTGAGAAATGGCTAGAGGCCATGAAATCTAAATGGAGTCCATGAAGATCAACGATGTGTGGACATTGGTTGACCCACCGAAGGAGTAAAACCCATAGGGTGTAAGTGGATCTTCAAGAGGAAGAGGGGTGCAGACGGAAAGGTGGAGACCTATAAAGCCCGTCTGGTTGTCAAGGGATATCATCAACGTTATGGTATAGACTATGATGAGATTTTTCTCCTGTGGCAATGCTCAAATCCATTCAGATTATGCTTACGATAGCTACCCATCTGGACTATGAAATCTGGCAGATGGATGTAAAAATAGCTTTCCTAAATGGAGAGCTAGACGAAGAGGTTAAATGATACAACCTGAAGGGTTCACATCTATAGATGAGTCTAAGGTGTGCAGGCTACAGAGGTCCATTTATGGATTTAAGCAAGCATTCGGAGTTGGAATATACGTTTAGATAGGATGATCAAAACGTATGGCTTCATTAAGAATGGAGAAGAACCCTGCATTTATAAGTGGGCTAATGGTCCAGTAGTGGTATTTCTTGTATTGTATGTGGATGACATTCTCTTAATCGGGAATGATGTCCCTACATTACAGGGAATAAAGATTTGGCTGTCGTCATAGTTCTCCATGAAGATTCTGGAAGAAGCTTCCTACATCCTAGGGATGAGGATCTATAGGGATAGATCTAAAAGGTTGCTTGGCTTATCCCAGTCCACGTACATTGATACTATGCTGAAGAGGTTCAGCATGGAGAATTTCAAGAAAGGCTATCTACCGATAGGCCATGAAATTTCTCTCTCGAAGAGGGATTGTCCGACAACACCTCAAAAAAGAGAGTGTATGGATAGAATTCCATATGCTTCGACAGTGGGATCTATCATGTACGCTATGACATGTACATGACCAGATGTGGCATACTCACTAGGGGTAGTGAGTAGATACCAATCTGATCCGGGGAGAATCACTGGATGGTTGTTAAAACATCTGAAGTATTTAAGAAATACTAAGGACCAGTGGTTGTTTATAGTGAATCAAACTTGAGACTTATAGGGTTTACAGACTTTAGTTTCCAGTCTGATCATGATGACAGCAAGAGTGTGTCGGGATTTATTTTTACCCTTAATGGTGGGACTGTCTGCTGGAAGAGTTCCAAGCAGCACACAGTGGCTGATTCAGTTTGCGAGGCAGAGTATATCGCTGCATCAGATGCTACCAAAAAAATGGTGTGGCTGAAAAAATTCATCACCTGAGCTCGAAGTAGCACCCTCCCTTGTTGGTCCAGTTCTGCTCTACTGTGACAGCTTTAGAGCCATTGCTCAGGCGAAGGAACTGAAGGCACACCAGCGGACGAAGCATATTCTACACCGTTACCATCTCATCCGAAAAATCATGGATCGAGGTGACATCGACCTTCAGAAGATTGATGGAAAGGAGAACCTGGCCGACCCATTCACTAAAGCCATTGTGGTGAAGGAGTTCGATGATTCAAGTCGAAGATGGGTATTAGATACTGCACTGATTGGCTTTAGGCCAAGTGAGAGATTGTTGAGAATAGTATTCCCAAAGCCAATTGTCAGTCCTATTGACGATGTGTACTCTTTCTTATATTAGTATATGAATTATAAATAAATAAAATTATTTTGGTATTTTTCATCACAAATTGTTTCATCTTCTAATGAACTCCTGTGTTGTGGTGAAGTCCTTAGGACTATTTA
>NC_026001.2:63770021-63809240 GCF_000442705.2 Elaeis guineensis
AATGTGTTGAACACATAAGTAAAATATTTACTGTAGAATTTAAATTTTCAAATTTAAATATGCTATATATATCATATTTAGATCTTTATGTAGGGTTAATACATATTAATTAATTAGATTAATTAATAATTTTTACTGTAAAATTATAATTTTGAAAAATTTAAAATTTTTTCCCTGCACTGAAATTCATTCAAATGGTATCAGAGCAAGGTTTTAAAATATGATATACATTTGCATGCATAGATTAAGTAGTAATCTAAAAGTTCAAAATTCAAAAATTTGAAATTCAAAATTTAAAATTTAAATTTTGAAATTTGAAATTTAAAATTCAAAAATTTGAAATTCAAAATTTGAAATTTATTTGAAATTTCAATTTGAAATTCAAAATTTAAAATTTTAAATTTGAATTCAAAATTTAAAATTTAAAATTAAAATTTAAATTTTGAAATTGGTATATTTAGATATACTTGATCCAAGTAGCAAGTAGTCTAATTGGGTTGGTTGCCATGGTCGTCCGGTCATAGGAGAAAAGTAGGGTTTAAAAGCCCTCTCCTCCCATTCGATGGGGTTCTCCTATGGCGGTAGGGGTGCCAATGCGATTATATCCCATGCAGACGAAGCAGCGAAAGGACTTAATTGTAAAGGTTCAATTATAAAATTTATCATGAATGTGTTAGATTAGATCTAAAGGAGTATTCATGATTTATTTTGATTGAGTTATTTTCTGTTATGTAATTAGCAATAGGATTGCTGTTTATGAAATGTGCTGATCCGTTTGTGAAATGAGTCAACACATTTGGTGAACAAAAATAAAACCTTTCAAATTTAAAATTATTTTTGAAATGCCAAACCTGACCCATCAGCCCAAATACTTAATTAAAAGAATTAAGTGTTGTCTAGTTGGTCTAGAATTGTGAATTAAGACCTAAGACAATTGCATAAACTTGTGGGTCAATGGGTTAGATGATTAGGTCCATAATTGGGTTAGACCTAAGGTTAGCTTAAAGAAATGGACTAAATTAGAGTAATTGGTCAAATCTAATCAAAAGTTGAATTAGATTAGGTCAAGGACACTCTAGACTCAACTTCAATAGTTGTAGTTGAATGGATCCATATCTTTAACTAGACCAAGATGGACTTAATTCATGGCTACGCGGTGGAACCCTATTTACTAAGTTGATCAAATTAAAACTAATGAACTGATTGGTGTCTAAGGTAAGTTCGGCAGTCTAACCAGTGGTTTTTAAGTGGGAGCTACTCGCATTGATTCGATCTCTGAAAAGTTAATGGCATATCCTCACCACTGATCTCACTTACCTGACCAACCTGGTGAGTTAGGTTTTGATTAGATCACTTGGTGATTAGGACTCACCCATGTCATTAGGTAAATCAATGTGATGGATTTAGGTGCTCCTAATGCTGGCTTTAATTAAATCTTTTTTAATCTGACTTGGTGAAGTCAGTGGGAAGATTGAAATTGGCTGGTTAATTTTTTCTCTTCTATCTTTTAATAAAAATTCTCAAAAATTATTAGATCCCTAAAATGATTAAGTTATAGTGATAACTAAGTCATAGCCTCTCATTAAGTGAGTGATATGAGTCCATTAGTTTAATAATCATTGGAGGCCCAAAGGCCTGGTGCTTATTGACTAATGAAATTATCATTCATAATATGATAATTTGGTTGAGACTTTCTGATGGTAGTCAGGTTGGCCGGCCAAAGTCAGACCTAATCATTTATTGATCCGATTCATCAAATTTAATCATGTTAATGGTTGGACCTAACCAGATCTTTTCAGTGGAGGCCAAAGCCTACTGATTAGGTTCTGGGGCAAAATTAATTACTAGAAATTGTTTATAAAAACAACTGTAAAAACAACTGATTATGAACCTACCCATAGATGCACATGGGTTGACCAACTAAAGTTGGGCTCGTATGTGGTCTGTGTGGATTCTAGTACCCACTAAGAATTAAAGTAATTCCTCGAATTGGAGGTTGAGGCTACCAGTTCGTAAAAATACTGGGAGAAACATTAGACTAAAGTCCAAGTCTTTAGTATTAATAATTTATGTACTAATAAAGGTCTGATTTTCTTTATACAGCTATGGCCATTACCCTATCGCTTCGATCATTATTAGATAATGACAAGCTCATAGGACCTAATTTCGATAGCTGGTATCGAAAATTGAAAATCATCCTTGAGCATGAGTGAATCCTTTATGTAGTAACGGATCTGGCACCTGACGAGCCAGCCCCGAATGCTAGAAGGATGGTTTGAGACACTTACCAAAAGTGGCTCAACGATCACACCACCGTTCGGTGCATAATGCTGACGACAATGAATGATGAGTTCAACTGCAGGTTCGAGAATGCCCAGCCGCAGGAGATGCTTCAAATGTTGAATGACTCCTTTGGCACGCCTGATGATATTGAAAGGCATAAAACTAGTTGTGCCATTTTCAATACTCGGATGAGGGATGGGGCCTCAGTCACCGATCATGTACTGTACAAGATCGAAATGATTGAGTGCCTAAGTAAACTGGGTTTTCTCTTGCACGAGCAGCTCGCTAAGGATGCGATCCTTAATTCTTTGCCCAAGTCCTTCCTCCCCTTCTTTACTCATTTTCGGATGACAAAGCCTACAGTGAAATACCACGGCTTGTTGGGATTGTTGCAGAACTTTGAGAAGGACCACCAGCTCTATAAGGAGTCGGTGAATATTGTGGGAGGGTCTTCTTCTGGATGTCGACCCTTTAAGAAAGGAAAGAAGAACAAGAAGAAGAAGAATAAGAAGGGGCAGCCGCATGCTGGGACATCTGCATAGGGTCAGACCAAGAAGCACAAGCCCAACCAAAGCCAGGCGGAGTGCTTCTTTTGTAAGAAGCAGGGGCACTAGAAGAGGAACTGTCCTCTATACATTGCCTCCCTAGACCTGAACAGGCCGAAGAAGAAGCAAGGTAATTATATGATAACACCTTGCAACTTTTCCATTTGTGATACTATTACCTGGGTATTGGATACCGAAAGCCCTTATCATATCTGTAATTCGATGTAGGGTCTGCAGGTTAGTAGGAGATTTGATGAAGGCGAGAGGTTCCTGAACGTTGGAGATGGAAGCAAAGTTCTAGTTCTAGCTTTAGGAATCATGAACCTTGTAATCAATTCTCGTAATATAATTCTGAGTGAATGTCACTATTATCCAAGTTTTTTATTAAATATTATTTCTGTAGGCCTTTTGTCTATGTTCAGTTATGAATTTTTAATAAAAGAAAATATTTACAATATCATTTTGAATGGTGTTATAATATTTGTTGGACAACTAAATAATTGAATTTACTTACTATCACAGCCTGTTAATGTGGTTCAAACCTCCGGTAAACGTCCTAGAATGGATAATATGTCAGAAGTCTACCTTTGGCACTATAAGCTAGGTCATATCAATAAGAACAGGATAAACAGGTTGGCTTAAGAAGGAATTCTTGAAGTTGGTGATTGTGAATCACTTCCAACCTGTGAGTCCTGTCTTCTTGGAAAGATGACCAAGTCACCTTTTACTGGAAAAGGTGAGCGAGCGAGTGAACTTTTGGGTCTGGTACATTCTGATGTATGTGGACCCATGAGCTCAAGTGCAAGAGGTGGATATTTCTACTTTATAACCTTCACAGACGACCTATCGAGGTATGGGTATGTCTACCTAATGAAGCATAAGTCGGAGTCGTTTGAAATGTTCAAACTATTTTGAAATGAGGTAGAAAAATAAACTGGGAAGTGTATTAAAACTCTTCGATCTTATCAAGGAGGTGAATACCTTCCCAATGAGTTTTTAACATATCTTGGGGAGAATGGGATTCTTTCTCAGTGGACTCCTCCTGGAACACCACAGCATAATGGTGTGCCTGAAAGAAGGAATCGGACCTTGTTGGATATGGTTCGATCCATGATGGGGTTTGTTGGTCTGCCGATTTTCCTCTGGAGATATGCACTCGAATCAGCTTGTTACCTTCTAAATAGGGTTTCGAGTAAGCCTGTAACTAAAACGTCATATGAGATATGGATAGGACGTAAGCCAGTACTCTCGCACCTTAGGGTTTGGGGTGTCCGGCTTATGTTAAACGTTTAATTACGGACAAGCTTGGACCTAGGTCTAACAAGTGTTATTTCATAGGGTACCCAAAAGAGACCAAAGGGTATTATTTCTACCTAACTGATGAGCAAAAGGTGTTTGTCAGTCTTAAGGCAATCTTTTTAGAAAAGGAGTTCCTTGGTGAAGGGACTGTTGCCTCTAAGGTCGAACTTGAGAAAGTTCGGCAGGTGGAAAAATCGACACAAGTAGCTGAACCTGAACCGAATTTGATTAGATCAAATCCGGAGCCCATTGTTCCTGCACCCTTAAGGCGATCTGATAGAGTACCATGTCAACCGGATAGATACTATGGTTTCTTGGTTCGGGACGACAATCCTGTCGAACTTGATGAAAATGATGAGAATCCGATCACCTACATGGATGCAATGCAGAGACCTGACTCTGAGAAATGGCTAGAGGCCATGAAATCTGAAATGGAGTCCATGAAGATCAACGATGTGTGGACATTGGTTGACCCACCCGAAGGAGTAAAACCCATAGGGTGTAAGTGGATCTTCAAGAGGAAGAGGGGTGCAGACGGAAAGGTGGAGACCTATAAAGCTCGTCTGGTTGTCAAGGGATATCATCAACGTTATGGTATAGACTATGATGAGATGTTTTCTCCTGTGGCAATGCTCAAATCCATTCAGATTATGCTTACGATAGCTACCCATCTGGACTATGAAATCTGGCAGATGGATGTAAAAATAGCTTTCCTAAATGGAGAGCTAGACGAAGAGGTGTAAATGATACAACCTGAAGGGTTCACATCTATAGATGAGTCTAAGGTGTGCAGGCTATAGAGGTCCATTTATGGATTTAAGCAAGCATTCCAGAGTTGGAATATACATTTAGATAGGATGATCAAAACGTATGGCTTCATTAAGAATGGAGAAGAGCCCTGCATTTATAAGTGGGCTAATGGTCCAGTAGTGGTATTTCTTGTATTGTATGTGGATGACATTCTCTTAATCGGGAATGATGTCCCTACATTACAGGGAATAAAGATTTGGCTGTCGTCATAGTTCTCCATGAAGGATTTGGAAGAAGCTTCCTACATCCTAGGGATGAGGATCTATAGGGATAGATCTAAAAGGTTGCTTGGCTTATCCCAGTCCACGTACATTGATACTATGCTGAAGAGGTTCAGCATGGAGAATTCCAAGAAAGGCTATCTACCGATAGGCCATGAAATTTCTCTCTCGAAGAGGGATTGTCCAACAACACCTCAAAAAAGAGAGTGTATGGATAGAATTCCATATGCTTCGACAGTGGGATCTATCATGTACGCTATGACATGTACATGACCAGATGTGGCATACTCACTAGGGGTAGTGAGTAGATACCAATCTGATCCAGGGGAGAATCACTGGATGGTTGTTAAAATCATTCTGAAGTATTTAAGAAATACTAAGACCAGTGGCTTGTTTATAGTGAATCAAACTTGAGACTTATAGGGTTTACAGACTTTAGTTTCCAGTCTGATCACGATGACAGCAAGAGTGTGTCGGGATTTATTTTTACCCTTAATGGTGGGACTGTCTGCTGGAAGAGTTCCAAGCAGCACACAGTGGCTGATTCAGTTTGCGAGGCAGAGTATATCGCTGCATCAGATGCTACCAAAGAAACGGTGTGGCTGAGAAAATTCATCACTGAGCTCGAAGTAGCACCCTCCCTTGTTGGTCCAGTTCTGCTCTACTGTGACAGCTTTAGAGCCATTGCTCAGGCGAAGGAACTGAAGGCACACCAGCGGACGAAGCATATTCTGCACCGTTACCATCTCATCCGAAAAATCATGGATCGAGGTGACATCGACCTTCAGAAGATTGATGGAAAGGAGAACCTGGCCGACCCATTCACTAAAGCCATTGTGGTGAAGGAGTTCGATGATTTCAAGTCGAAGATGGGTATTAGATACTGCACTGATTGGCTTTAGGCCAAGTGAGAGATTATTGGGAATAGTATTCCAAAGCCAATTGTCAGCCTATTGATGATTGTACTCTTTCTTATATTAGTATATAAATTATAAATAAATAAAAATTATTTTGGTATTTTTTATCACAAATTGTTTCATCTTCTAATGAACTCCTGTGTTGTGGTGAAGTCCTTAGGACTATTTAGACTCGACCAAGGAGGATTTATCGTTTAGTCCTTCAACCTGTTCGCGATCAAATGATACGTTGTTACCAAGGACAACAACGTTTATCAAGTATAGGTCGTTGTGTGCCATATGGGTTGGTTATCCTCTTAACCAAGGAGTATGGAGACACTGGTATGACATACAGGTGAGATATAAGGGTACATCTTCATTGAACGTGACCGACTCCAGAGTTTTTTCTACTGTCAAGATTTGCTCCGATGGGATATGGGTATAACTGTCCCTCCGACCTGAGATTGCCACGGTGACTTGCAAGCAACTCACTGCACTTAGGCACTGGACTACCTGAATTTCTAATTCAGTGACGGAAGGCTGCTGGGTGTAGTCAAGTACTTGACTTGTCGGTGCATGTGTCAAGATGGGATTGACCACTCTAGTTCAGGAGCTGTGTACAGTCGTGTTTTAATTTAGTAAAACTTTGGCCAGGATAGTCCTAGTGAGGAGTCACAGTACTGTTTGAGTTGAACACGATTCGGATGATCTAATCAGGGTTGACAGTTTAACCTTGAGTCATCCTAAACACAGGGGTCAAAAGGATGAATTATATAATAACCATATTCACATAGATTTTGAGTGTTACGATTACGACTATTCAATCTATCCGGATGTTGGATACCATTGCTAGATGGTCACTTCGATTAGTACAGGAATTGGTTCCTGTGCTACCGGCTTAGGTTCGAACCTGTGGGGTCGCGCACATTAGAGGTTCCTATCTGATCTGTTGGCTGGTGAAGAGTCCTAATACTTATGGACTTTGAGTCCTACATGTCTGAAACTCTGTGATCGAGAATCAGGATTCTCTAATCATGAGTTTCACACATTTTGGGTACCGGGGTCAAGGGTCCCACTGGTTTGGGACTTTTTGATCAGGGTTTCATATCGATGGACTCTGATATCCGATTCCCATCGGATTTGGACTCAGTATTTATGAGAGATTTAATTAGTAATTTGATCACTAATTAATTCAATTTGATTGAGTAATTATTTTTTGGATCAAGTCCAATTGAATTGGATTCAGTTGGGTTTGACCCTATTAGGTTAAGTGTTGACCTGATCGCCAAGGTAGTTTGGTCCCTGATCTGATCAGGGGTTGGACTTAGTCAATTTCTGATTTGATTAAGATTTTATTGAGCCTAATTAACCATAATTAAGTTGGGTTTAACTTAGTCTAATTGTGCCTAACCTATTTTGATTAGGTTGGATCAATTAGGTTGAAACCACTTTGACCTCATCTCCCTGCGCCACCTCACCTATCTGTGCCCATTTGAATTCATGAGAAACAACTTCTTGTGAATTTTCTCCCACCCAGAAGCCTTCCCATGCCCTTCCTTGTGCACCATTTATCTGGATAAAGATTGGTTTGTTGGCCATTCAAATTCAAAGGATGTTTGAATTTGAATGGGCAACTAATCTATGCGCCACCCACCTTATCTTGTGCGCCATTTAATCTACACGAGAAAGAGTTTCTCGTGTAAATTCTCCATGCACAAAGAACCCACGCCTCTTCTCTTCTCTCATCCAAGTGGATAAGGATGGGATGGTTTGCATTTGAATTCAAATTCGATTTGAATTCAAGTGAGCAACCACCTATCTTTATCCTCTCATGCGGATAAGATGCCTCTTGCACTATTTTAAAAGAGAAGAGAAGGTGGGCGTGCGTAGAATTTTTTTGAGAGAGAATAGTGGGCGTGAGGAAGCCTTGTGCACAAGTTGGAAGTTCAAAAACTTTCGAGAGAAAAGAAAAGAAAAGAAACAAAAGTGGGCGCAGGGTTTTCAGTGAGTACCCTAGGGTTTCTACCTGGGGTTCGGAAAGTGAGAAGGTGAGCTACAAGTGTTGTGAGCCCACCAAACTTTAGAGAGAGCTTCATCAACCTCTCAAGCACCTTTGCTGATAATTCAGAGCATCTAAAGAGTTAGCAAACATCGATTGAAGGAGTTCGATCAGCATCGGCCGTCGAAAGGATTCTGCGACGAACTAACATTCGTGAGGAGCCGATCAGATCGGGAGCTTCGTGTGGATGATCCGTTGAGGTCAGACACACTGTGTGACTATATTACGATGATCAGACCCTTCCGACGGTGATCAGATTACGACGATCGACTACTCGCACGAAGGTAATGTGTTCTGAATACATAACAGTAAAATATTTACTATAGAATTTAAAATTTCAAATTTAAATGTATGCTATATATATCATATTTAGATTCTTGTGTAAGGTTAATACATATTAATTAATTAGATTAATTAATAATTTTCACTGTAAAATAATAATTTTAAAAAATTTTAAAATTATCGTTTTACCCCTGCACTGAAATTCACTCCACATATCTCATATGGAGTCTTAATTACAGACTTACTTGAAATCTTATTTAATAGATAACAGGCCGATTCGAGTGCATATCCCCAAAAAGATATCGACAAGCTGGCAAAATTCATCATGGATCGAACCATGTCTAACAGAGTCTGATTTCTTCTTTCAGACACACCATTATGCTGTGGTGTTCCTGGAGGAGTCCATTAGGAGAGAATCCCATTCTCGTCAAGATATGTGAGAAACTCATCAGAAAGATATTTTCCTCCTCGATCAGATCGAAGAGTTTTAATACTCTTCCCAATTTATTTTTCTACTTCACTTCGAAATCGTTTGAACATTTCAAATAAATCTGACTTATATTTTATCAGATAGACATATCCATATCTGGATAGATCATCTGTGAAAGTGATGAAATAGAAATATCCATCTCAAGCACTTGTGCTCATGGGCCTGCATACATCAATATGTACTAGGCCCAAGAGCTCAGTAGCTCTCTCACCTTTTTCAGTAAAAGATGACTTGGTCATTTTACCAAGAAGACAGAACTCACAGGTTAGAAGTGATTCACAATCACTGACTTCGAGGATTCCCTCTTGAGTCAACATGTTTATCCTATACTTGTTTATCCTATACTTCACCGACTCCTTGTGAAGTTGGTGATCCTTCTCAAAGTTCTGAAGCAACCCCAGCAACCCATGGTAGTTTACTTCAGGCTTTGTCATTCTATAATGAGTGAGGAATGGAAGATAAGACTTAGGCAGCGAGTTTAGTATTGCATCTTTCCCAAGCTGCTCATGCAAGGGAAAGCCGAGCTTGCTCAAACGCTCCATCAGCTCGATCATGTACAATACATGATCAGTGACAAAGGCACTCCCATATTTTGGTGTTGAAGATGGCACAACTAGTCTTGTACCTCTCCACATCATCGAGTGTGCCAAAGGCATCCTCTAACACTTGAAGCATGTCTTTTGGCTGAGCCGTCTCAAATCTGTGATTGAACTCGTTGCTCATAGCAGCCAGCATAATGCAGTGCATCGTGGTCCGATCACTGAGCCACTTCTGGTAAGTGTCTCTGACTGTTCCACGTGCATTGGCTGCTGGTTCCTCAGTTGCAGGATCCGTTATCACATATAGGATCCATTCATGCTCCTGGACTATCTTCAACTTTCGATACCAGCTATCGAAGTTGGGTCCCACCAAAATTTCGTTGTCCAATAATGATCGGAGTGATAGGGAAGTGGCCATATCTGCACAAAAAAAACCATAACCTAATTAGTAATTGATTCATTAAACCTAAAGACTTGGACTTTAATCAAAAAGTTTCTCCCACTATTTTATTCGAATTGGTAGCCTTTACCTCCAATTCGAGGAATTATCCTAATTTCTTAGTGGGTACTAGAATCCACTTAGACTGTACACAAGTCCAACTTTAGTTGGCCAACCTATGTACATCTAAGGATAGGTTCATAACTAATTGTTTCTCTAAATAATTTCTAATAATTTAAATTTTACCACAGTCCCTAATCAGTAGGCTTTGGCCTCCACTGAAAAGGTCTGGTTAGGTCCAACTATTAACATGACCATACTTGGCCCATCTAGCCAATAAATCATTAGGTTCAACTTTGGTTGGCTAACTTAACCACCATTTAGAAAGATGCAATCATGGAATCATATTATGAATGACAATTCCATCAGTCGATAAGCACTTGGCCTTTGGGCCTCCAATGATTATCCAACTGATAGACCCATTATCATCCACTTAATGGGAGGCTATGATCTAATTATCATCATAACTATTTTATTTTAAGATCTAATAATTTTAAAAAATTTAATTAATTTAGAGGAGGAGGTCAGATGAACCAGCTTATCATGATCCTCCCATTGGCTTCACCAAGTCAGCTTAAGGGAGACCATTAAAAGGGCTAGTCTAGGAGCACCTAAATCAGTCACACTAATTTACCTAGCTCACATGGGTCAGCTCGAATAGTCAAGTGATCCAATCAAAACATAATTTCACCAAGAGGCCAAGTAAGTTTGATTGGTGGGAGGGTCTGCCAAAGCTTGCCTTAGACACCATCAGAAATGACCAGGTAAGTGGACTGCCAATTAAAAACCACCGGTCTGGTTTACCTTAGACACCAACTAGTTTAATTAGTTTCAATTAGATCAACCAAACAGTTCGTGCTAAACCACTTATCCAAGAATCAAGTCCATTTGGTTCTCATTAAAGACATGAACTTGACCAACTACAACTATTGTAATTGATCTAGAGAATTCTTGACCTAATCTAAGACAACAATTAATTAGATTTAGTCAATTCTCTAATTAAGTCCATCTTTAATCTAATCTTAAATCTAATCCAATTAATGGATCCAATTCTCACTAACCCATTAACCCAATGTGTTATGATTTGTGTCTTAGGTTCTTCAATTCACAATCCTAGAACCTAATCAAACAACTTCTTAATTCTCAATTAAGTTTTGAGCTGAGGGTTGGGGTTCAACTTTTCAAAAATAATTTTCATATTTATAAAATATTTTTACAACATAGTTCTACCAACCAAGTTGCATGTTTGATTCATAATTAAAATACAAGTGAAATAAGTATGAAACTACTTTAGATCTAATCTAAATAAGTTTATGTAATTGAAACAATTTCAACTTTAAACCGCATAAATTTTTCAGACTAATATATGATGGTTCTTTGCACGAAAATTATTAACAAGGAGATTTTATTTTAGATTTAAATATCTTTTAAATTTAATAAATCATAAACTTAATCTAGATCAGATCTAACAAATTTATGATTAAAGATAGATCTACGCAAACTAGGATAACCTTTGCACTATAAGGGATAAACCTTGCAGCAGGACAACCTACAGTTCGTGATTGATCTAAAAATTTTAATTTTAGATTTAACAATCAGATTATAAATTAGATCTAATCTAATAAATAATCTAAAAATATATAAATAATCATGTAATAAATAATCTAGGCTCTGATACCAATTGAAAGAATCAGATCTAGGGTTTTAGGATTAGATCTTGAAACTTTGTCAAGATCAGGTAGTGGAAGACTAAAATAAATTAAAATTTATTTTATAAAATTAGAGAATCTCTAGATCTAAGATCCTATTATATGATTATTATATGATATTAAATCAAAAATTAAAATATAAAGAGCAAGAACTACATGTTGATCATATTAATATGTTTCTATACTACATCTAATGTATGTAAAATATAATAGATCAGATCTATTATCTTACAAGTTAGATGTTCTAACTTTGCTGACCCCAGCTTGAGGATGATGTTGCAAGCCACACACATGTCTGATCTCTAGGAGTCATCCACAGGAGCCCACGAATCATGATCAGAAGTCTTGATCCAGAAAATCAGCACAGCATGCTAGTACTATGTTGATCCTTCTTCGATGATCGATCAGATGCCTCTTTCTTTTTGATTTGGACTCTTTCAAAGATGAAAAGTAGAATCAGGAGTTTAGATGTAAGACACTCTTAGAAAACTCACAGATGGAGGAAGGAAAGAGGTGAACTCAGCAACCCTAGAAGAAGACCCTCTTCTTCTTCTCTTTGCTCTCACTTAGACACTTAGTTTTGTATCTATTATATTTCTATGCCCTAACATTCTTTATCTATAATTTTCACACACCCCAAAGGTCTCTCAATACTCTATAATTCAAAAAATATCAAGAATAAATTTATCTTAAATAAAAAGATATGAAGAATCCTTATCTAGGTCAAATACCTAGTCAAGAAAAATTCAAACAGGATAAGACAAGTGGTGCCCAACTCATGGGCATCCCTCTCTTTCTTTTTCTACCATGGACCATCAAAAAAGGACACACAATATGTACCATAAAAGTCATAAAAATTTCAAAAAAAAATTGGATAAAATCAGTGCCATAAGGAAAGAGTTTTGATTTTCTAAAATTCTATCTCATAGAATTTGAAATCCAAACTAATTCCTACTTTGACTTGGTCCACAACGACATTCCATGTAAGAGAGAAAGAGTGGAAAGCTTTGGGCATGCGTGAAGGCATGGGAGAGAAGGTTTTGTCACACAAGAGAGAGCAGGCATGGGGGGCTAAGGTGGCGCAAGGTGGAATCCTAGTCTTACTAGGATTCAATCTATGACTTGTTCAAATTTGGTTTCTCAAATCAAATCAAATCAAAACCAAATCAACTCAATTAAAATAGACCTTAACCTAATCAAGAATCTAATTTAATCAGATTAAATTAGATTTAAATCTAATTTAATCAGATTAAATTAGATTTAAATCTAATTTAATTTTTAATCAAATTAGAAATTAGGTTGACCGAAGTCCTAATTGAACTAGGACTAGTTTTTTCTTGCACTTAGCTAATCCAATAAACCAATTGGACTTGATCCAATCAAGCCCAAATCAAATCTAATTAAATCATATTCAATTAAACTTAATCTCAGTCTATTGGCTTAATCAAATTAAGCTAATTAGTAATCGAATTGCTAATCAATCCTCCTACAACAAATTACACTAGGCTAAATGTCAATCGTATTGATCGTTTAACCCTAGAACGATTCTTAATCATTGATCAACCATCCAATCGAATCATGAACTCTAATGTGTGTGATCTCATAGATCCAAATCTAAGTCAGTAGCATAGAAATAAATTTCTGTATCAATCGAAGTAACCATCTAACAATGGTTCCCGACGGTCGGATAGATCGAATGTCTAGAACAACATCCTTAGAACCCATGCAGATATAGTTTTCATATAATTCATCCCCTTGACCAAAATGCTCATAGGATACCTCAGAGTTCAACTATCAACTCTGATCAGGTTGTCCATATTGTATTTCAAAATATCAAATCCATCTGATGAATTACCCTGGCCAAAGTTTTGTTAAATTGAAATACAGCGACTCATTCTTCTCCAACTCTTGGAGTGGTCAATCCCATCTCGATCACACTCTGACTTTATAAGTATTTGACTGTTCCCAAAAGCCTTTCATCACTGAATTAAAAATTCAGTTAGTCCAGTACCAAAGCACAGTGAGTTGCTTGTAAGTCACTGAGGCGATCTTAAGTCTAAGGGACACTTATACCTATATCCCATCAGAGACATTCTCAACAGCAGAATGCTCTAGAGTTGGTCACGTTCAATGATGATGTACCCTTACATCTCACCTGTATACCATACCAGTGTCTCCACACTCCTTGGTTTAAAGGATAACCAACCCATATGGCCTACAGTGACCTATGCTCGATAGAAGCTGTCGTCCTTATTAACAGCCTATTATTTGGTCGTGAATAGTTTTAAAGATTAATCGATAAATCCTTTCTTTATCGAATCTAAATAGTCCTAAGGACTTCATCACAACAACAAAGTTTATTAGAAGATGAAAACTTATGATAAAAATATTAAAAATATATTTTATTTATTAACAAATCAATTACAATATAAGGTTGCTCAACTGTCAACAGATTGACGATTGATTTTTGAGACATATTTTTCCACACTACTGGCTCATGAATAATGGGTTCCTAAAGATCTATAGCTCTTTGCTCTTTAGAAACCTTCTCTTCGAGCTCAACTAACCTCCCACTACCACCATCCTGGATAAATAGTTTTTCTAGAAATATGGTATTCCAACTCACAATCACATTGTGATCTTGTGGAAAGCAGAAGTAGTATCATATGGATTCTTTTGGATATCCTTTAAAATGAGCTATTATAGATCTATCCTCTAATTTATCAGTCATCTGCCTCTTGACATAGATCGGACATCCCCAAGTCTTAAGATAATCCAGACTCGACTTCTTACCATACCATATCTCATACAGTGAGGTAGAAACGGACTTTGATGGAATCCTATTTAACAAGTGAATGACAGTTAATAAGGTATGTCCTCAAAGATATAAGGATAGATTAGTGAAACTCATCATGGACCTGACCATATCTAAAAGGGTCATGTTCGTCCTTTCGGATAACCCATTGAGATGAGGTATTCCTGGAAGAGTCTATTGAGAGACTATGCCATTGTCTGTAAGATATTTCAAAAATTCTCAACTAAGGTATTCATCTCCTCGATCAGATCGAAGAACCTTAATGGGTTTACCAGTTTATTTTTCTTCTTTATTTTTGAATTTCTTAAACTTTTCAAAGACTTTAGACTTGTATTTCATCAGATACACATACTCATATCTAGATAGTTATTGGTAGATAATAAAGTAGCTATAACCACCACGGACCTGCATATCAAATGGCCTACACACATCGATGTGTACCAGAGCAAGTAACTCAGTGGCCTTTTCCTCATGTCCTACAAAGGATAATTTGGCCATTTTTTCTCGAAGGCAAGATTCACAAGCTGGATATGACTCTGGTTAAGAGAGCCAAGGATCCTATTCTTTTTCAATTTATTTATCCTATCCTTTCCAATATAGCTTAGTTTATGATGCCACAAGTACTTCTGATTAATTCCTCTTTAGATCTCTTTTATCCTATGGCACTCACTATTTGCTTGTTTAAATTCACATTCACATCAACATGCAAGTGATATAGACTATCAATTAAAAGACCTCGTACAATCAATTTATTTCATAAATAAATAGAATAAAAATTTTTATTAAAATTAATTTCAAAATCTTTCTGTACTAGTATAGACATGAAAATTAAATTCTGACTAGATATAGAAATAAAATAACAGTCCTTTAAATTTAATCTAAAACCAGATGGTAATCGAAGAGAATAAGTGCCAACAATCTCTGCAGTAATTTTTGCTCCATTGTCGACCCGAAGGATCATGTCATCTTCCCTCAATCTCTTATTTTTTATTAGACCTTGCATTGAGGTACATATATGAGCACTCGAGCCAGAGTCTAATACCCAACTAGAATTAGAAAAAACTATAAGGTTAGATTCAATTACGAGTATACTTTCTGAAGGTTTATCATCTTTTTTGATCTTTAGACTCTCCAGATAGAGTGGACAGTTCCTCCTCCAGTGGCCTTTAGCATCACAATGGAAATATTTTCTCTTTGCTTCGACGTTTTTAGAAACGTTCTTCTTTAGCTTGCTCTTTTTTTCTACTTCTTAGCGGATTTAGTTTTTTCTTCTCAGTAGACTTTCTCTTGGAAGAAGTTTGCTCTGTAGTAAGAACAGTGCCTCTTGAACTCTTCAAGGTTTCTTCCGTAGTGACCAACATATTGACCAGTTCGAGTATAGTATAATCGAGTTTGCTCATATAAAAATTTATAATAAATTGACTATATGAACTCATAAGGGATTGAAGGATCAAGTCCACCTATAATTCCTTTTGCATATCAAGTTCGAGTTTTTCAAGCTCCTCAATATCCTTGATCACTGTCATACAGTGCTCATAGACAGACTATCCTTCACGTATCTTCAAATTGAAGAGTCTTTTTGATACTTTCAAGCGCACAGTATGGCTCTGCTCACCATACACCTCTTACTGGTGAGTGATCATAGTCCTGACAGTGGGCATATACTCATGCTGGCTTTACAACTCGTTTGACATAGATGCCAACACATAGAACTTGACCAGACTATCTTCATCCATCCACTTTTCAAAAGAAACCTTTACTTAGTAGTAGGATGGCTTGGTAATACTATGGATTTCTGATCGAGTACATGACCTAATTTTTTGAGGTCAAGATAATTTTGAGGTTTCTGAGCCAGTCTTTGTAATTAGTTTTGATCAAATGATTAATTTCAAAGATGCAGATTAGTGGATTTAAAGCTGCATTGTTTGACTGCGAGAGTGGAGATTCAAGTTAGACTTTTATACTTTATTGTTATATTTACTTCCAGGGACTTTAAGATGTAAACAGTAACTCTCACTAATTTTTCAAATCCCTCCACTCTCAGATGGAAAATAAAAATCCTATCACAATAAAAGGATTTCTAATGGGTGCTGCGGTCCACCAATGCTATGCATCTCATCTAACAGTTATTAATAATATGCACACTGATGCATAGGCAACTCTTTGCTAAGATACTTCTTTAAGTATGTTGCAGCGACTTGGTCTCTAAGTCATGTGGACTCATCTAACAGTTGTTGACCACACTCCTTAGTTAAGCCCGATCCATCATTCACAAGCAGATGTAAGGCCGTCATTGGGTCCCTCACCTAACAGTTATTGGGCCCAACCCCATCCTTACCCTGAAGCAACTCTTTGCTAATAGAGTGGTTGCATTTCCCAATACAACTGAATCACTAAAACCAATCGAGAACAATCAACACCAGTAGCATGCCTGCACATCTACAATGGTGGAAGACCTATAGACTTAATATTTATGAAGAGATTTAGATTTAAGTCTCATCTAATCAGTCATTATATGACCGATCTAATTGGCATGTGCTAAACCAAAATATCAAACAACCTTATTGAAGACTCAATCTTCCAAATTGGTCAAGTAAGTCGAGATCGATGGGGGTCCCCCATTACTTTCTTTGGACACCAATAAATTGGTCAGGTCAGCTATCAGAATCAATTAAATAATTACCTCATAATTACTTACCTTAGACACCAATAGGTCAATTGGTCCAAATAGATTAACTCAAGCGAATCAGGCTCAAACCATCGAGCCAAATTAGGTCCTTAGGTTAATCAATTCTACAAATGGGATTCAATCGATTTGATCAATAATAATTGCATGATCATTAAATTTAATTGATCTAATCTTAATCAATACTTAATTTGATTTGATCAATTACTTAATCAATTAGACCCATATCATTCAAATCAAAACTCTTAGAAGCAATCTAATTACATGACCTAATTTTTGATTTTTTCATAACCAAAGCCCTTATGCACAAACACAAATTTCAGATTTCAAAATCAAATTTTAAATATAAATTTTTTATATGAAAGTTATTTTAAATCATAAAAATAATTTTTAGATTTAACATACAAATATATATCTCATATATGCATGTCAAATTGAGATCTAAATAAAATTCAGATCAACACATGATATCATATATCTCATATACTAATCATGAATCATATTAAAAATAATTTTATAACCTAAACATACAATCATATATCTCATACATGAATTATGAATTAGATCAAATAAAATTTTAGGTTTATGCATGCATCTACATATCATGTGAAGATAAACCAGAAACAATTCTAGATCAAAATTTAGATCTATGCATACTTTCACATATCAACTATATATTATAAAATCAAATCTAAAATTAAATTTTATATTCAAAATATTCATCTATATATCTTATGTATCAAAAAAAAATCAGATTTTGAAACTCTTTTCAAAATATGTATATCAATTTCATGCATATGAAATCTGTGGCTCTGATACCACTATTGGAATTTTCATGTCAGGGCATGCATGTGTGTTTCAAAATTTTTTTTTAAATATCGTAATGGAATAGAAGATTATTTTTTTTTTAGTTTAAATCATGCATGCATAAAATATAAACCACAAAGATCTACTTCATATGCTGAAATTGAATATATATTAAAATTTAATATGTGATCGAATCACATACCTATTTTGTAATTCCTTTCTTCAAATTTGAATCTGAAAAAGAAGAAGTTTTCTCTTAGCCATGCAAATACCCAACCTCTATGGCTATCCACTCAAAATCATCCTGGAATAGCCCTCTTAAAATTAAATTTTTTTCTCAAAAAAATTCAATCTGTGAATCTGAACGAAGCTTGGATCGCAATCAACTCTTTGATCCTTTCTTTGATCTTTTTCTTCTCTTCTTCTCTTGCCTTTTCCTCCTTGATTTATGCTACTACCAGAAGAAAAGTCAGCATACAAGGGACTTCCAAAGCCCTTATGAGCATGATGATGAAGGATGCCCAAAGGGGATGGGGTGTTGAAGCACCAAAGGAGAAGAGAGGGAGAGAGAAAGAGAGGGCATGGGGCACTCCTAAGGGGCGTGGGGACTACTGGTTGTGATACTTAGGAACCTTAGGAGAGGCCCTTTTAAATAGTCATAAAGATTGAATCTTATTCAATCTCATAATACTAGTCCTACTTGTATTAGGTTACCTTATAACTTAAGTTATACAACTTCTTTAGGAAACCTATTAGGTGCCAACTCTTGGAGCCCTTGCACCCACAAAATCATACTCAAAATGCACCTAAGGGACACCCCAATAAGGATTCATAAGCCCTCTAAAGGTGGGACATGCCCAACTTGATCAAATCAAGTGGTGCCTCATCAAAATTATCAAAAAAATAAATTAAGGACTTGCACCCTTAATTCATTTGATCCAAAATCTTAGGCACCCAATAATTAGAGCCCAATGAATCTAATTCATTTAGTTTATTAGTAGATAATTAAGTTTAAATTATCTTATCAAATAAAAAATCAAACATAAAAAAAAAATTAGATCCAACTATGTGCTAGCAAGGTTACCTTGAACTCAATCGGATTTTTTTAAATTCAATTGATACTTCATAAGCTCAATTGCTTATTCTAAATCTAACCCTTTTGTTGTGTGACCCCATAGATTCAATTCTATCTGTAGTGATATATACAATGATCTCTATCAAAGTATCATTGAAACTTTTTTCAATGGGTCGGAACAATTCCACTCTAACTCATCAAGATTGTCAATCCTGAACAATCCTAATGAGCTCTCACAATCTACCAATGACACCTAGCAATATGTAGTGGCAACCCAGTAGAATCGAAAAGAACCTCAAGGTGTAGTTAACGTATGATTCAATCCCTCTATCGTGAGTTCTGACTAAATGGTAGGTTATGAATAAATCGTCAAACCTCAATATCAGTCATATGATAGATTCAATCAGCTCAAGTCTAATTATGATTTTTATGAAAATTTTTTTCATCAATCATATTGCTGTAGACACAGACTCTCAGACTTAGCCTCTCAAATCACATAGGATTACTCCACTCTATCAAGATCGATAGATCCCATCTTGATATGCACCCTACTCCTACAGTGGACCAACTGTCACCAACATCCACTACAATGGCTCATTGAGACCCATGTTTATGTGTCAACAAACTTCAGTAGCCTCACTATAAGCAGAATATCATCTCAGGTCAAAAGACCATTCACACAGCTACAGCATCGAGACAATCACTGATGATTGAATAAAAATTCAAGTGATCTATCGTATGGTCACACTCAGTATTAGTTATTCTCTAACAACTATCTGGACTCATCGTCCAGTATTTCTACACTGTAGACTAGAGACTCATTTACCTCAAAGGAAGTGATCTATGCATCGGTCTATCCGGATTGATCACCATCCTCATGATGATTCTATGACTGAAAGCATTTAGTAATTAAATACATGTCTCTAATTTTCAACACTTTGAGAATATGTATCAAAAATTAATTCCATGAACGATTCAAGGACACATCACACTTGAATAAAAAATAAACTTACCCTTTTATTAATCAAATCAATGTATAAAGTATAAAATTGTATCTTAGATTTATTACAATGTGTCAGCCAAATTGACTTCTAGGGCATACATCTAACAGGATTCTCACTATGGAGCAGACTTCTACTTCTAAGAGAAGGTCTACTTGGAAGAAGAAGAAGTCCATGAAGAAGTATAAGTCTGAGGACAAGTCAAAGAAGGAACTATCCTGTATACCTAAAAAGTCTAAAAAAAAGAAATGGGACATTTCTTCAGAAGGTATGTTGGGTCTGCTTGATATCGATATCTGAGTAGATAGTGAGTGCCATAGGATCTGAGAGATTTAGAAATGAGATAAATATGAAGTATATATGGAACCTCAACTTTGGTCATATTGAAAAGGATAGAATAAATAAATTGAAATGGCATGAGTTTTTAGGCTCATCGACTCTCAAATCATTTTCGATTTATAAATTCTACCTTCAAGAATAAATGGCCAAACTACCTTTATGGGACACAGAGTAAGGAGCACTGAGATACTTGATTTGGTACATGCATATGTGTTTCAAAACTTTATTTCTAAATATCACAGTGGAGAACAAGATTAAAATACTTTTAATCTAAAATATGCATGCATAAAAATATAAAACCATATGGATCTATTTCATGTGCTGAAATTGATGTATACTAAAATTCAGATTGTGATCAAATCACATACCTATTTTGTAAACTTTTTCTTCAAATCTGATCTGAAAGAGAAGAAGTTCTCTCTTAGCTGTATAAGTATTCGGCCTCTATGAGTATCCACTCAAGTTTAGCCTAGAACAGTCCTCTTTAATCTAAATTTTTTTCTTCAAAAATTCAGCTTGCTGAATCTGAATGAAGTCTGGATCACGATCAACACTTGATTTCTTTCCATGATCTTCTTCTTCTCCTCTTCTTTAGAGTTTTTCTTTGCTATGTGCTGCTACCAGATGCTAGAAACCAGTAAAAAAGAGACACCCAACAGCCTTGGACGTGAAACACCTTGGGACGCGCATCCTAAGAGAAGGGGCGTGTAGAACACCCAAGAGCGAAGAGAAAAGGGGAGAAAGAGAGGGTGTGGAGACCTTCTATGGGCATGGGAGCTGTCGGATTGGATGCTCTAGGGACCTTAAGGGAGGTCTCTTTAAATAGGCACAAGGATTGAATCCTATTCAATCACATAATACAAGTTCTACTTGCATTGGATTTTTTATTAACTTAAGTTATCCAACTTACTTTAGGAGACCCTTTAGGTACCAACAATTGGAGCCCTTATACTCATAATTAGACACCCCAAAATACACCCAAAAGACACCCCATAGGAGAACTAAAGGCCTCTAATCAATAGACATGCCCAATATGGATTAAATCAAGGTGGCGCCCAAGAATAACTATCAAGAAAATCAATTAGGGACTTGCACCCTTGATTTATATGATCCAATAATTGGAGTCTCATGAATTTATTTATATAGGTTATTAGCAGGTAATTAAGTTAAAATTATCTTATCAAATGAGTAATCCCAATGAAAAAAAGAATTGGGTCCAACCATGTGCTAGCAAGGTTACTATGAATCCAATGGATTTTTTTAAATCCAATTGTCACTTCATAAACTCAATTTCTTATTCCAAACATGATCCCTTTATTATGTGACCTCATAGGTTCAATTTTATCTAGTAGTGAGACATACAATGATCTACATCATTATATCATTGAAATTTTTTTCAATGGGTCAGAACAATTTTATTCTAACTCAATAAAGATTGTCGATCCGAAATAATCCTAGTGAGCTCTCACAATTCACCAGTGATACCTAGCAGTATATAGTGCAACCCAGTAGAACTGAAATGAACCTCTAGGTGTAGTTAACATGTAATTCAGTCCTTTTATCGTAAGTCCGACTAGATGGCGGTCATGGATAAATCGTCAAACCTCAACATCAGTCATATGATAGATTTGATTAGCTCAAGTCTAGATATGATATCTATGAAAACTCTTTTCTATCAGTCACTCTACTGTGGCCATAGATTTATGGACTTAGCTTCTCAAATTCCATAGAACTACTTCTCTCTATCAAGATTGATAGATCCTATCTTGATGCGCACTCTACTCCTACAGTGAATCAGCTATCGCCAATATCTACTACAAGGGCACATTGAGACCATATTTATGTGTCAATCAAACTCCAACAACCTCACTGTGAGCAATAGTACCATCTCAAGTTAAAAGATCAGTCACACAATTACAGCATCAAGACAATCACTGACGATTGAATAGAAATCCAAGTGATCTCTCGTATGGTCACACTCAGTACTAGATGTTCTCTAACAACCACTCACACTCATCGTCCTATGTCTCTACATAGTAGATTAGAGATCCATCTATCTCAAAGAAAATGATTTGTATGCTAGTCTATCCGGATCTGTCACCATCCTCATGATGATCCTATGATCGGAAGCTTTTAGGAATAAATATGTTGGGAATAGTGTCCCAAAGCCAATCGTCAGTCTGTTGACGATTGTGCTCTTTTCTGTATTAGTATATGAATTATAAATAAATAAAAGTTATTTTAATATTTTTCATCACAAATTATTTCATCTTCTAATGAACTCCTGTGTTGTGGTAAAGTCCTTAGGACTATTTAGACTCGACAAAGGAGGATTTGTCGATTAGTCCTTAAACCTGTTCGCGACCAAATGATACGTTGTTACCAAGGATGATAATATTTATCAAGCATAGGTCGTTGTGTGCCATATGGGTCGATTGTCCTCTTAACTAAGGAGTTTGGAGACACTGGTATAGCATACAGGTAAGATGTAAGGGTACATTTGCACTGAACGTGACTGACTCTGGAGCTTTTTCTGCTGTCAAGATTTGCTCTGATGGGATATGGGTATAACTGTCCCTCCGACTTGAGACCGTCACGGTGACTTGCAAGCAACTCACTGCACTTAGGTACTGGACTACTTGAATTTCTAATTCAGTGACGGAAGGATGCTGGGTGTAGTCAAGTACTTGACTTATCGGTGCGTGTGTCAAGATGAGATTGACCACTCCAGTTCAGGAGCTGTGTACAGTCATATTTTAATTTAGCAAAACTTTGGCCAGGGTAGTCCTAGTGAGGAGTCACAGGACTGTTTGAGTTGAGCACGATTCGGATGATCTAATCAGGGTTGATAGTTTAACCCTGAGTCATCCTAAACACAGGGGTCAAAAGGGATGAATTATACAGTAACCATATTCACGTAGGTTCTGAGTGTTGCGAATGTGACTATTTGACCTATCTGGACATCGGATACCATTGCTAGATGGTCATTTCGATTAGTACAGGAATTGATTCCTGTGCTACCGGCTTAGGTTCGAACCTGTGGGGTCATACACATTAGAGGTTCCTATCTGATCTGATGGCTGATGAAGAGTCCTAATGCTCGTGGACTTTGAGTCTTACATGTCTAAAACACTGTAATTGAGAATCAAGATTCTCTAATCATGAGTTCCACACATTTTGGGTACCGGGGTCAAGAGTCCCACTGGTTTGGGACTTTTTGATCAGGGTTTCATATCGATGGACTTTGATGCTCGATTGCCCATCGAATTTAGACTCAATATTTATGAGAGGTTTAATTAGTGATTTGATCACTAATTAACTCAATTTGATTGAGTAATTATTTTTGGATCAAGTCCAATTGAATTGGATTCAGTTGGGTTTGACCCGATTAGGTTAAGTGTTGACCTAATCGCCAAAGTGGTTTGATCCCTGATCTGATCAGGAGTTGGACTTAGTCAATTTTGATTTGATTAAGATTTTACTAAGCCTAATTAAGCTTAATTAAATTAGATTTAACTTAGTCTAATTGTGCCTAATCTATTTTGATTAGGTTGGCTCAATTAGGTTCAAGCTACCTTGACTAATCTCCCTGCGCCACCTCACTTCACATGCGCCCATTTGAATTCACGAGAAATGAGTTCTCATAAATTTTCTTCCATGCAGAATCCATACCACGCCCCTTCTTTGTGCGTCATTTTCAATGGATAAGGATGGATTGGTTGGCCATTCAAATTCAAAAGATGTTTGAATTTGAATGGATAACAAATCTCTGCGCCCACCCTTTATTTTATGTGCCCCTTCTTCCACACGAGAAAAGATTTCTCGTGTAAAGTCTCCACGCACAAATATGCCCACACCCCTCTCTTCTCATGCATAGAGTGGATAAGAATGAGTTGGTTGGTATTTGAATTCAAATTCGATTTGAATTCAAATGAGCAACCACTTATCTTTATCCTCTCACGCAGAGAAAACGCTGCAAAGATGCGTTTTGCTCTCTTTTAAAAGGAAGAGAAGATAAGGCGTGTGCTAATCTGATCATAGAGAGAAGGGTGGCATGAGAAAGCTTTCCTGTGTGAGAAAAAAAAAGAAAATGAGAGAAAAGAAAGAAACAGAGTGGGCGCAAGTTTCTTCGGTGAGTACCCTAGGGTTTTGGCCTAGGGTTCGGGAAGTGAGAAGGTGAGCTACAAGTGTCGTGAGCCCACCAAACTTTAGGGAGAGCTTCATCAACCTCTCAAGCACCTCTTCTAATGATTCAGAGTATCCAAAGAGTCGACATATCAAGATCGAAGGAGTTGATCAACATCGACCGTCGAAAGGGTTCTGCCACGAACTAGCATTCGTGAGGAGCGATCAGACCGGGAGCTTCGTGTGGATGATCCACAGAAGTCAGACACACTGTGTAGCTATATTGTGATGATCAGACCCTTTCGATGGTGATCAGATTGTGGTGATCGACTACCCGCATAAAGGTAATGTGTTCTGAACACATAACAGTAAAATATTTACTGTAGAAGTTTGAATTTCAAATTTAAATGCATGTTATATATATATATCATATTTAGATCCTTATGTAAAGTTTATATATTTAATTAATTAGATTAATTAATAATTTTTGTTATAAAATAGTAATTTTGAAAAAGTTTTAAAATTACGTTTTACCCCTGCACCCAAATTTTGCATGAAATGGTATCAGAGTTGGTTCTAGAATATGATATATATTTGCATACATAGATTAAGTTACAATCTAAAAGTTTAAATTTAAAATTTAAAATTTAAATTTAAAATTTGAATTTAAAAGTTATTCAAAATTCAGAAATTTGAAATTTAAAATTTAAAATTTGAATTTTGAAATTTGAAATTCAAAATTCAAAAATTTGAAATTTGAAATTTGAAATTTAAAATTTGAATTTTGAAATTTGTTTGAAATTTAAAATTCAAAATTCAAAATTTAAAATTTAAAATTGAAAATTTAAAATTTAAAATTTTGAAATTTGAAATTTGAAATTTGTTTGAAATTTGAAATTCAAAATTTAAAATTTAAAATTTGAAATTTGAAATTTAAATTTTAAAATTGGTATATTTAGATATACTTGATCCAAGTAGCAAGTAGTCTAATTGGGTTGGTTCCCATAGTCGTCCGGTCATAGGAGAAAAGTAGGGTTTAAAGGCCCTCTCCTCCCATTCGATGGGGTTCTCCTATGGCGGTAGGGGTGCGATGTGATTATATTTCATGCAGATGAAGCAGCGAAAGGACTTAATTATAAAAATTCAATTGTATAATTTATCATGAATGTGTTAGATTAGATCTAAAAAAATATTCATGATTTATTTTGATTGAGTTATTTTCTGTTATGTAATTAGCAATAGGATTGCTGTTTATGAAATATGCTGATCCATTTATGAAATGAGTCAACACATTTAGTGAACAAAAATAAAACCTTTCAAATTTAAAAATTATTTTCGAAATGCCAAATCCTGACCCATCAGCCAAATACTTAATTAAAAGAATTAAGTGTTGTCTAGTTGGTCTAGAATTGTGAATTAAGACCTAAGACAATTGCATAAACTTGTGGGTCAATGGGTTAGATGGATTAAGTCCATAATTGGGTTAGACCTAAGGTTAGCTTAAAGAAATGGACTAAATTAGAGTAATTGATCAAATCTAATTAAAAGTTAAATTAGATTAGGTCAAGGACACTCTAGACTCAACTCCAATAGTTGTAGTTGAATGGGTCCATGTCTTTAACTAGACCAAGATGGACTTAATTCATGGCTACGCAGTGGAACCCTATTTACTAAGTTGATCAAATTAAAACTAATGAACCGGTTGGTGTCTAAGGTAAGTTGGCAGTCCGACCAATGGTTTTTAAGTGGGAGCTACTCACATTGATTCGATCTCTGACGAGTTAATGGCATATCCCCACCACTGATCTCACTTACCTGGCCAACCTGGTAAGTTAGGTTTTGATTGGATCACTTGGTGATTAGGACTCACCCATGTCATTAGGTAAATCAGTATGACTGATTTAGGTGCTCCTAATGCTGACTTTAATTAAATCTTTTTTAATCTGACTTGGTGAAGTTAGTGGGAGGATTAAATTGGCTGGTTAATTTCTTCTCTTCTATCCTTTCATAAAATCTTCAAAAATTATTAGATCCCTAAAATGATTAAGTTATAGTGATAACTAAGTCATAGCCTCCCATTAAGTGAGTGATAATGAGTCCATTAGTTTAATAATTATGGAGGCCCAAAGGCCTGGTGCTTATTGACTAATTAAATTATCATTCGTAATATGATCATTTGGTTGAGTCTTTCTGATGGAGGTTAGGTTGGTCGGCCAAAATCGGCCTGATCATTTATTGGTCTGATTCACCAAATCAAGTCATGTTAATGGTTGGACCTAACCAGATCTTTTCAGTGGAGGCCAAAGCCTACTGATTAGGTTCTGGGGCAAAATTAACTACTAGAAGTTGTTTAGAGAAACAACTGGTTATGAACCTACCTATAGATGCACATGGGTTGACCAACCAAAGTTGGGCTCGTGTGTAGTCTGTGTGGATTCTAGTATCCACTAAGGAATTAAAGTAATTCCTCAAATTGGAGGTTGAGGCTACCAGTTCGTAAAAATACTGAGAGAAACTTTAGACTAAAGTCCAAGTCTTTAGTATTAATAATTTATATACTAATAAAGGTCTAGTTTTCTTTTATGCAGCTATGGCCACTACCTGTCGCTCCGATCATTATTAGATAATGACAAGCTCATGGACCTAATTTCGATAGTTGGTATCAAAAATTAAAATTAGGTCCTTTAATTGAAAATTATCCTTCTGGTCGTCGACCATTTAAGAAAGGGAAGAAGAACAAGAAGAAGAAGAATAAGAAGGTACAGTCGCATGCTGGGACGTCTGCACAGGGTCAGACCAAGAAGCGCAAGCCCAACCAGAGCCAGGCAGAGTGCTTCTTTTGCAAGAAGCAGGGGCACTGAAGAGAAACTGCCTTCTATACATTGCCTCCCTGGACCCGAACAGGCCGAAGAAGAAGCAAGGTAATTATATGATAACACCTTGCAACTTTTCCATTTGTGATACTACTGCCTGGGTATTGGATACCGGAAGCCCTTATCATATCTGTAATTCGATGCACGGTCTGCAGATCAGTAGGAGATTTGATAAAGGTGAGAGGTTCCTGAACGTTGGAGATGGAAGCAAAGTTTCAGTTCTAGCTTTAGGAATCATGAACCTCATAATCAACTCTCATAATATAATTCTGAGTGAATATCACTATTGTCCAAACTTTTTATTAAATATTATTTCTGTAGGCCATTTGGCCATGTACAGTTATGAATTTTTAATAAAAGAAATATTTGCAATATCATTTTGAATGATGTTATAATGTTTGTTGGACAACTAAATAATAAAATTTACTTACTATCACAGCCTGTTAATGTGGTTTAAACCTCCGGTAAACATCCTAGAATAGATAATGTGTCAGAAGTCTTCCTTTGGCACTGTAGGCTAGGTCATATCAATAAGAATAGGATAAATATGTTGGCTCAAGAAGAAATTCTTGAACTCGGTGATTGTGAATCACTTCCAACCTGTGAGTCCTGTCTTCTTGGAAAGATGACCAAGTCATCTTTTACTGAAAAAGATGAGCGAGCCAGTGAACTCTTGGGTCTGATACATTCTGATGTATATGGACCATGAGCTCAAGTGCAAGAGGTGGATATTTCTACTTCATAACCTTCACAGACGACTTATCGAGGTATGGGTATGTCTACCTAATGAAGCATAAGTCGGAGTCATTTGAAATGTTCAAACTATTCCAAATGAGGTAGAAAAATAAACTAGAAAGTGTGTTAAAACTCTTCGATCTGATCGAGGAGGTGAATACCTTTCCAATGAGTTTCTGACATATCTTAGGAAGAATGGGATTCTCTCTCAGTGGACTCCTCCTGGAACACCACAGCATAATGGTGTGTCTGAAAGGAGGAATCGGACCTTGTTGGACATGGTTCGATCCATGATGGGGTTTGCTGGTCTGTCGATCTTCCTCTGGAGATATGCGCTCGAATCGACTTGTTATCTTTTAAATAGGGTTCTGAGTAAGTCTATAACCAAAATGTCATATGAGATATGGATATGACGTAAGCCAGTACTCTCGCATCTTAGGGTTTGGGGGTGTCTGGCTTATGTTAAACATTTAATTACAGACAAGCTTGGACCTAGGTCTGACAAGTGTTATTTCATAGGGTACCCAAAAGAGATCAAAGAGTATTATTTCTACCTAGCTGATGAGGAAAAGGTGTTTGTCAGCCTTAAGGCAATCTTTTTGGAAAAGGAGTTCCTTGGTGAAGGGACTGTTGCCTCTAAGGTCGAACTTGAGGAAGTTTGACAGGTAAAAAAATCGACATAAGTAGCTGAACCTGAACCGGATTTGATTAGATCAAATCTGGAGCCCATTGTTCCTGCACCCTTAAGGCGGTCTGATAGAGTACCACGTCAACCGACAGATACTATAGTTTCTTGGTCCGGGACGATGATCCTGTTGAACTTGATGAAAATGATGAGGATCTGATCACCTACATGGATGCAATGCAGAGACCTGACTCTGAGAAATGGCTAGAGGCCATGAAATCCGAAATGGAGTACATGAAGGTCAATGATGTGTGGACATTGGTTGACCCACCCGAAGGAGTAAAACCCATAGGGTGTAAATGGGTTTTCAAGAGGAAGAGAGGCGCAGATGGAAAGGTGGAGACCTATAAAGCCCATCTGGTTGCCAAGGGATATCGTCAACGTTACGGTATAGACTATGACAAGATATTTTCTCCTGTGACAATGCTCAAATCCATTCGGATTATGCTTGTGATAGCTGTCCATCTGGACTATAAAATCTGGCAGATGGATGTGAAAACAGCTTTCCTGAATGGAGAGCTGGACGAAGAGGTGTATATGATACAACCTGAAGGGTTCACATCCACAGATGAGTCTAAGGTGTGCAGACTACAGGGTCCATTTATGAACTTAAGCAGGCATCCCAGAGTTGGAACATATTTTTGATAGGACGATCAAGATGTATGTCTTCGTTAAGAACGGAGAAGAGCCCTGCATTTATAAGTGGGCTAATGGTCCAGTAGTGATATTTTTTGTATTGTATGTGGATCACATTCTCTTAATCAGGAATGATGTCCCTGCATTACAGGGAATAAAGATTTGACTATCATCACAGTTCTCCATGAAGGATCTGGGAGAAGCTTCCTACATCCTAGGGATGAGGATCTATAGGGATAGATCTAAAAGGTTGCTTGGCTTATCCCAATCCACGTACATTGACCTATGCTGAAGAGGTTCAGCATGGAAAATTTCAAGAAAGGCTATCTACCGATAGGCCATGAAATTTTTCTCTCGAAGAGAGATTGCCGACAACACCTCATGTCACGCCCCGATCCGAGATTGTGAATCGACGGTCATGGCAAGGCATCTTATCATACTATCCTAAAATAATAGCGGAATAATTAGTCAATAATTTAAATCCAAAATATAACAACCTAAATTTTTTCTTTAATATCTCAATAAATTCAACAATGATTCATAGTCCTTACATCAAATTCAATAAGACTTTCAACAAAAATAAAAGCATAGAGATTCTGCTTCTGATCACTCTTCCATTCATATCTTGTATCATCTTAATTCCTTAACATCTGTAAAAATAGTAAAAATATGAGAAAATGAGCTAGACAGCCCAGTAAGCAATGATCACTTTCAACAGATTTCATCAGGTATTTAAGTAAATAATCATTTATAGAAAATAAGCATATAGAGTTCATCAATTCGAAATCAATTTCAATTATGCAACATAATTCATGCCAAATTATTTTTTTTTGAAAATTCAAGTTTCTTTCCAGATTTTAATTTCTTTCATTCTTAAATTTTTTTCGTCAACCATGAGCTATGACCATATTTTTTCTGTGGCAGGGTCATAACACCGCGTATCTTCTTGCGGTGAGCTGCAAATCATTTGGCAGCAAAGTCCTTCGGAACTCTGGTCTCTCTGGCGGTTTGTCGTGGTCTCTCTAGCGACGTAAACCCTCAGGACAAATCAATTGCCAACGTATATGCCCCCATTGGCAGGGTCCTTTACATAGTCAGGTTGTCAATTCATATTGTTCTTATATCATAATTCTTCATAAATCATATTTCATATTCTAATTTTGATAATAAAATATATAATCATGTAGTATCGAAATCAATCAATATAATGCATCATGGAATCAATATGTTCAATCATGCTTTATCATAACATTTCAAATAAGATATTTTCATAACAAAATACCATTCATCCAATTCATGCATCATTTCACAAATCATGTCAGCAAAATATATTATAATTTATCGATAAATCTAAAAAAAATGAAACATTACTTATCTCAACGTATTCCAATAAATCCACATAATTCTATAAATTTTCTTCCAAAAATTCTTTCATAGATCATATCTCGATATCCCATGATCAAACATCCACAGTCCTATACAGAATCAATTTCAATAATTAGAAAGAATACGAATACCATATTTCAACAGTTTAGATTGGGTCCGATCATCTAATTTCATCTAATCAAAATTTAATTAGGACCTAAACGATCCAAAATTTAACTATCAGATCAAATCGGATTGAAGTGATAGGACCGAGGTTTCTTCATCGATTTCATAAAATCAAGTGGAGAGAGACAATTAGAAGAGAGAGAATTCATGAGGTATAATTTGAATTGATCAGATGACATAATCTAACATTACGATTGATCCAATATCTCGATTGGTGAAATCAACATGATCAAATCAAGTCATGGCTAGATCGAAATCATGGATGATCAATCTAAAAATTAATGGTCTGATTAAGGTGGGTGCCAGTACGCTGTCTGACAATCATAGATCAGGGTTCTTTATTAGAATCAGATCAGGACTATTAAAAGAATTTTTTCATTCACTAATCTTTTTAGAGAGAGAATAAATCAAGAGAGAGAATATTTTAGAGAGAAAAAACTCATCTTGAATTCTTCAGACAATATGATTCAACAAATCTGATCGATCGGATCAAATCATGCTGAAATTATCATGTGATAATTAATAAAATCATGAGAAATAAAATCTAAAAATACCTGATCTGATCAAAGTGGATGTCGGTGTACCGTCCGACGATCACAGATCAAAAATCCATCACAAGGATCATTTAAATTCATCATCATTCTTCTCAAAATTTTAGAAATCTTAAGAGAGAGAAATAATCTAGAGAGAGATTTTAGAGAGAGAAAGTCCAATTTAGAGAGAGAAAATACTAGTTCAGGCTGAAAGGAGAGAGGGAAGAGAGAGAAACTCTCTTTCTCATATTTTATTATTTATATCATTATTTATTAATTTATTTATTTTATTTTTTCTTTCTTCTTTCTTTCTTTCTTTTTTTTTCTTTTTCTTCACGAAGAGAGAGGAAAGAAAATCCTATTTATTATTATTATATTATTATTATATTATTTTTCTTCTTCTTTTTCTTCTTTTTTTATTTTTCTTTTCTTTTTCTTTTTTTTTCTTTTCTTTTCTTTTCCTTCTTCTTCTTCTTCCCGTGGGTTCCTTTGGGCCGAAACAGGGGATCTCACAATCCCCTGTTGGCTGGCCGGCCGGCGGTGCAACCGACGTGGGGTGGCCGTCGCAGGAGGGAGGCGACCCAACGACGAGAGGAGGGCCAAACCGGTGGTCGGCGGTGACCACCGACTTCGAAAATCAGAGAAAAATGGCAAAAAAATAAAGGTTTCTTCCGCAATAAAATCTAGCGACTCGGATCGCCGGCGAGCGTGCACACGGCACGAAAAGGAAAGGAGAGAAGAGAGGAAGGGGAGGAGGCTTACTTCGGCCTCCGGTGATCCCACCAGTGAGAAATCGCGGTGAGCACGATCAAGGGCCGCGGCTTCAATCGGAGGAATTAGGGAGGAAAAGAGGAGAAAAAGATCAATGGGGGGTCTCTTAGAAAGAGGGAGGTCTCTTTATAAAGAGCCCTAGGACTCCTGATCGTCCTAGGACTCCTGATCATGGTGGTTTAATCGGAGAAGAAGACTCCCGGTAGGAGTCTTCTTCCCGATTCCCCTGTTCTTTTTTTTTTTGTTTTTTTTTTTGTTTGGGCTTTGGATTCGTTACTTGGGCCGGGCCTCACATTCTTCCCCTCTAAAAGAAATTTCATCCTCGAAATTTTTCTTGCTTGAGTCTTCATAGTTTCTTACTTGAATCTCATCCACAAATATTTTAATATTCTAATTCTTGATATAAATTTATTCTTAAATCATTTCATAAGAAAAAGTTGGTACATCAATATCTATCTGAAATAGAACCATTCATTTTCTTATTTATCAGGACCAACATCCCAAAGATTTTTAATATTTCAAGAATTTTGAAATTATGCTCTCATTCCTATAGAATAATGTTCAATACCTCATGACTAGATCAAAATCAAATCTGTCTCTTATGAATAGAAGAAAATCAATATCTTAATTCTTGAATAAAAATTTTTATTTTTATCATCATTTATTTATTTTTCAAAATATTATCCACTCTTAATTTCAACCAATCATAAGATAGGAAAACATACTTCTATGAATCATTTGATGACATCCTAATCAATCAAAATTCAAAAATATTTTTTCTTATTCATACTTTCAAAAGTTGAAGATTTATCATTTCAATCTCATTCTCGAACTTTTGATATTTTAATTCTCGATACAACTTCATCATTAAGTCATTTCATAAGGATCAATATCACCATTGTTGATTGAATCAATATCACTATTTCTAGTCATCGAAATTTTCTTACTCAAACCCTCAAACTCTTAAATATTCTAATTCTTGAAGCAAATTTTATCATTAAGTCATTCCATAATAAAAATCAATAACTCAAAAATTGATCCAAATCAAAACTATATTTTTTTATAATCAAAATCAATGTCTCTATTCTAAGTAAGTATATCAATTTTCTTTATCTAAACATTAATAACTCTTAATTAATCGATTCATTATCAATTAAATTATAAATAATCCAATCCATCTTTTGTAGAACAATCGTCAATATCAATAGATAACCTCAATCTTTTTTCATTTAGTCAGAGAAATAATAATGATCAAAAGAGTTCTAATTTCAAATTTTATTATATCCTGGAGATAAATATTTGAGTATAATAATCTAAGATCAAAATCATTATTCGATAAATAATCTCAAATTCTTCTTAATAAATCAAGAATTATAAAATTCAATTCTAGGATAGAGAAAATTTATCTCTAAATATTCTAAATCTAAAATTAAAAAGCAAAGGTCCACTCATCCTAGAATTAGGATACTAATTATTTTTTGTAGCATAGTAAGTGGAAGCACTACTTTTAAAAATCATATTAGGATATCTAAAATAATTTAAAATTTTAAAATATTATTTTTTCTAATATCAATAAATTTCTTGTATCAAACCATATCCTCTATCATAATTCTCTAACTCAAAGGGTCAACATTCCTGACTTACTTAAAGTAATCCAGATTACCATGCTTCTGCTGCGCACTCTGATCTAACAATCAAAATTTCTTAGCTTCACCAAAAAAAATTTTGATAAAATTATTTCTTTATCTTATCAATAGAAAAGATCTAAAATTTTAAATTTCAATTGAAGTCAAAGATTAACTTTCGATTCTCATTCATACTTTTACTGGTGTACAATAATCTTGATTAACCCTTGAGTCCAATATCATATTTAAACCATCATATAGATTTACTATAATCAATATAAATCAAATCTTAATTCTCATATCAATTCAATTCGATAATTTTCAAACCAAAAATCTTTATAAGTCAAATCAATGAAAAAAAATCTTCGATGCTCCATCAAATTTGGACATAATCAGAATATATAAGAATTTCAAATCATTATTTTATTTTCTAAAATTTTTATCATCAGGATCTTCAATATCTATCAAATATCCTTTCATAACAATCATCAAGCTTCAAAAAAATCAAATCTCCATTTAATAGTAGATTCAATTAGGGACCTCGTTAATAAAAGCAAATGAACTCCATATCAATTCCTAAATCCAAAATTTCTAAATTGTTAATTCACATGGATCCCTTAATCTGAAATAAATATAAATCAGATCTTTTATCTTAATCTGAAGATATCAATTTTTCATTAACAACCTCAATAATAATATCAAAAAATCTCTTGATCAACTTAGATATGAAATCTTTAAATTGAAATTTCATACACATCATGTAGTCTCCAAAAACATAATAAGATCTATTATCTAGATCTAAGGATGATGATTGAAGATTCTAGTACGATGAATATTCTACAACCTCAAAATCAATTTCATCAATAAGAAATAGGCTTCTTCGCAATATCCTCAAATATGCATTCATCCTAATATGCCACTTTATATATGATCCACATACCAAATTCAATTTCGATAAATATTCTAATAAAGCATCATAGAAGACTTTCTTAGCCCATTCTGAAACAATATTTTATTATCATATCTTTATCTTGCCAATAATAGTCAACTTCTCAACTAGAAGTAATATCATAGTATTATTCTCACATCGAATTTGAACTTACATTCACTTGAATAACCAATGATCAATTTAATAACCACAATACACAATAAAATTTTATGTCAATCCTTTTGTGATTACCTTCGATCAAGATCTAACTAATCATATCATGATCTATAGATTATCCATCATATTTCAAACTCTATATGTCATAATCTCTTGTGATCCTTTTTATACATAATCTCAATATTTAATCAAAATTTATAAATATTTCTCCCACTACAATCATCAAAGATCTATACTATAATGTCCTTGGTGTCTATCCACTTACACCCATTCTATATCTGATTCTGTGTTTCATAATTCATCCACTTATGCTCTGATACCACTTTAATTGTCACGCCCCCGATCCGAGATTGTGAATCGAGGGTCATGGCAACCGCCGCATACTCATAGAAAACTCTTTCCATAAGCATACAAGGCATCTTATCATACATCCTAAAACAACAGCGAAATAATTAGTCAATAATTTAAATCTAAAATATAACGATCTAAATTTTTTCTTTAATGTCTCAATAAATTCAACAATGATTCATAGTCCTTACATCAAATTCAATAAGACTTTCAACCAAAAATAAAAACATAGAGATTCTACTTCTGATCACTCTTCCATTCATATCTTGTATCATCTTAATTCCTCAACATCTGTAAAAATAGGAGAAAATGAGCTAGACAGCTCAGTAAGCAATGATCACTTTCAACAGATTTCATCAGGCATTTAAGTAAATAATCATTTATAAAAAATAAGCATATAGAGTTCATCAATTCGAAATTAATTTCAATTATGTAAATAATTCATGCCAAATTTATTATTTTTTTAAAAAAATTTAAGTTTCTTTCCAGATTTCAATTTCTTTCGTTCTTAAATTCTTTTCGTCAACCATGAGCTATGACCATATTTTTTCTGTGGCAGGGTCATAACACGCGTATCTTCTTGCGGTGAGCTGCGAATTATCTGGTAGCAAAATCTTTCAGAACCGCTGGTCTCTCTGAGGTTTATCGCTGGTCTCTCTGGTGACGTAAACCCTCAGGATAAATCAATTGCCAACGTATATGCCCCCATTGGCAGGGTCCTTTACATAGTCAGATTGTCAATTCATATTGTTCTTATATCATAATTCTTCATAAATCATATTTTATATTCTAATTTCGATAATAAAATATATAATCATGTAGTATCGAAATCAATCAATATAATGCATCATGAAATCAATATGTTCAATCATACTTCATCATAACATTTCAAATAAGATATTTTCATAACAAAATACCATTCATCCAATTCATGCATCGTTTCACAAATCATGTCAGAAAAATATATTATAATTTATCGATAAATATAGAAAAAATAAACATTACTTACCTCGAACGCATTCCAATAAATCCACATAATTCTATAATTTTTTTTTAAAAATTCTGTTCATAGATCATATCGCGATATCCCATGATCAAACATCCACAGTTCTATACAGAATCAATTTTAATAATTAGAAAGAATACGAATACCATATTTCAACGGTTTAGATTGGGTCTGATCATCTAATTTTATCTAATCAAAATCTAATTAGGACCTAAACGATCCAAAATTTGACTATCAGATCAAATCGGACTCGAAGTGATAGGATCGAGGTTTCTTCATCGATTTCATAAAATCAAGTGGAGAGAGACAATTAGAAGAGAGAGAATTCATGAGATACAATTCGAATTGATCATGTGACACAATCCAACATTACGATTGATCCAATATCTCGATTGGTGAAATCAACATGATCAAATCAAGTCATGGCTAGATCAAAATCATGGATGATCAATCTAAAGATTCATGGTCTGATTAAGGTGGGTGCCAGTACGCTGTCTGACAATCATGGATCAGGGTTCTTCATTAGAATCAGATCAGACTATTAAAAGAAATTTCTTCATTCACTAATCTTTTTAGAGAGAGAATCAATCAAGAGAGAGAATATTTTAGAGAGAAAAAACTCATCTTGAATTCTTCAGACAATATGATTCAACAAATCTGATCAATCGGATCAAATCATGCTAAAATTATCATGTGGATAATTCAATAAAATCATGAGAAATAAAATCTAAAAATACCTGATCTGATCAAAGTGGATGTCGGTGTACCGTCCGACGATCACAGATCAAAAATCCATCATGAGGATCATTTAAATTCATCATCATTCTTCTCAAAATTCTAGAAATCTTAAGAGAGAGAAATAATCTAGAGAGAGAATTTTAGAGAGAGAAAATAGAGAGAGAAAGTCAATTTTAGAGAGAGAAAATACTAGTTCAGGCTGAAAGGAGAGAGGGAAGAGAGAGAAACTCTCTTTCTCATATTTTATTATTTATATCATTATTTATTAATTAATTAATTTTATTTTTTCTTTCTTCTTTTCTTTCTTTCTTTTTTTTTCTTTTTCTTTACGGAAGAGAGAGGAAAGAAAATCCTATTTATTATTATTATATTATTATTATATTATTTTTCTTCTTCTTTTTCTTCTTTTTTTTCTTTTTCTTTTCTTTTTCTTTTTCTTTTCTTTTTCTTTTCTTTTTTTTTCTTTTCCTTCTTTTTCTTTTCTTTTTCTTTTCTTTTTCTTTTCTTTTCCTTCTTCTTCCCGTGGGTTCCTTTGGGCCGAAACAGGGGATCTCACAATCCCCTGTTGGCTGGCGGCCAGCGGTGCAACCGACATGGGGCGGCCGTCGGTAGGAGGGGGCGACCCAACGATGAGAGGAGGGCCAAACCGGTGGTCGGCGGTGACCACCGGCGTCGAAAATCAGAGAAAAATGGCAAAAAAATAAAGGTTTCTTCCGCAACAAAATCTGGCGACTCGGGTCACCGACGAGCGTGCACACCGGCATGGGAAGGAAAGGGGAGAAGAGAGGAAGGGAGGAGGCTTACCTCGGCCTCTGGTGTCCCGCCAGTGAGAAATCATGGTGAGCACAATCAAGGGCCGCAGCTTCAATCGGAGGAATTAGGGAGGAAAAGAGGGGGTCTCTTAGGAAGGGGGAGGTCACTTTATAGAGAGCCCTAGGACTCCTGATCGTCCTAGACTCCTGATCATGGTGGTTTAATCGGAGAAGAAGACTCCCGGTAGGAGTCTTCTTCCCGATTCCCCTGTTCTTGTTTTTTTTTTTTTTTTTTTTTTTGTTTGGGCTTTGGATTCGTTACTCGGGCCGGGCCTCACACCTCAAGAGAGAGAGCGTATGGGTAGAATTTTATATGCTTCGACAGTGGGATCTATCATGTATGCCATGAATGTACACGACCAGATGTGGCATACTCACTAGGGGTAGTGAGTAGATACCAATCTGATCCAGGAGAGAATCACTGGAAGATTGTTAAAACCATCCTGAAGTATTTATGAAATACTAAGGACCAGTGGCTTGTTTATGGTGAATCAGACTTGAGACTTATATGATTTACAGACTCTAGTTTTCAGTCTGATCACGATGACAGCAAGAGTGTGTGGATTTATTTTTACCCTTAATGGTGGGGCTATCTGCTGGAAGAGTTTCAAGCAGTACACAGTGGCTGATTCAGTTTGCGAGGTAGAGTATATCCTGCATCAGATGCTGCCAAAGAAATAATGTGGCTAAGAAAATTCATCACCAAGCTCGGAGTAGCACCCTCCCTTGTTGGTCCAATTCTGCTCTACTGTAACAGCTCTGGAGCCATTGCTCAGGCGAAGGAATCGAAGGCACACCAACGGACGAAGCATATTCTGCGCCGCTACCATCTCATCCAAAAAATTATGGATCGAGGTGATGTCAACCTTCAGAAGATCGACGGAAAGGAGAACCTGACCGACCCATTCACTAAAGCCATTGCGGTGAAGGAGTTCGACGACTTCAAATCGAAGATGGGTATTAGATATTGCACCGATTGGCTTTAGGCAAGTGGGAGATTGTTGGAATAGTATCCCAAAGTCAATCGTCAGCCTGTTGACAGTTATGCTCTTTACTGTATTAGTATATGAATTATAAATAAATAAAAATTATTTTGATATTTTTATCACAAATTGTTTCATCTTCTAATGAACTTCTGTGTTGTAGTGAAGTCTTAGGACTATTTAGACTCGACAAAGGAGGATTTGTCGATTAGTCCTTAAACCTGTTCGCGACCAAATGATACGTTGTTACCAAGGACGACAATATTTATCAAGCATAGTCATTGTGTACCATATGAGTTGGTTGTCCTCTTAACCAAGGAGTGTGGAGATATTGGTAT
>NC_026001.2:63809340-63831518 GCF_000442705.2 Elaeis guineensis
CAACTAAAGGATTAGGTCTGCCTTCAAATAGTGGTGGGTTGAGCCTTCTGAATCTCTCATAGTATGACTCCGTAGATGATGTAGGTCGAGGAACGACTTATGTCTGTTGCTGCTGGATAAGCTGGGCCACCACTTGGCATACTCTAGCAATGTCTATCTGAGTGGCCAGTGTATTAGGAGCTCGCTCAATCGATGGTTGGCAACTCCCTGCGACGTCATTTTTGCTTTTCTTATCCTAGCAGCCATATTTGCCAAGGTTTCATCCTCCCTGTCGCTCATCATTTCCTATCTAGATTTTAACATTATTCCATTTCTATAACAGGGCAGTAGTATAGTTAATAAAATTTATCCTTCTTTATTTCATTAAGTCGAATCTAACTATACGTGACCTAACTATCCACTGCTAGATTTTAAGTTCTACCCATGATCAAACCTATAGCTCTAATACTATAAAATATCACACCTCAAATCCAGAACATAATACGGTCATGCTACCGAGGGATACAGCCCACGATAACACAAAGCCAATCAATCATAGTCAACTAAAATCCTTTATAAATAAAACATAATAAAATATTCAATTTTATTATTCATCAAATAATTAAACTAATATTGGTTCAAATAATCTAAATCTAAAAATAAGTACCAACCTAAATCTCAACATTCATAAATAGATAACTATAAATCTATGATTATAAAATAAACTAAACTTTCACTACCAAATTTTTAAGCTTGCTACACAAATCTCCAAGCTTAAATCCTTCATTGGTTCTAACCCTTTTTCTCGATAAAAAAAAGAAAAAATAAAAAGATGTGAGCTACACTAGCTCAATAAGTAGAACATGTGCTTCCCTATCAGATCAAGCAAAAAATTTTTATTATAATGTAATATTTAAAAAAATAAATATTATAAAAATAAATATTTCATAGAGCATATAATAAAATAAGTTATAAACCAAATCATACTTGCATAAATCATGAATATTTCATAAACATGAATTATAAATCATTCTTGTCATGTATTAGTATCATATTTGAAAATATTGCTCATAGATATTCGTGTTAAGATCACTATTATACCTATGACAGGATCATATTTCTTGATCGACAGAGTTCTTATTTTGTGTGTCAACTTTATATCCATTGGTGGAGCCATATTTTATGTGGATGCTAGCTCCGGATATCGATTTTCCCATAGAGATTCGTTCATAGCTATCTGAAAATATTTGAAATCTTTACATCTTTTTTTTTAAATATACATATACATAGATGAAAAAATTATAAAATTCATATTTCATAATCATAATATTTTCATAAAATATATTCATGGAATCAATGCTCATAATAAAACATATTTTTTCATATCACATATGCTGATCCTTATTTTATGAAAAATATGATTTCATCAACAATAGATTATTTATATAGAAAATATGATAATTTAAAAATAAAAAAATATAAGATCCACTTATCTCGATTGTCCTAAATCTTTAATCTTCCTTAAATGAATCAGATAATTCTATTTAAAATATTAAATTATAATTAATTTTCTTTCAATGAGTTTTATAAAATTAAATATGAAAAGAGATCATTGATTGGATGGTCGGTCCATAAGCTGTCCACACATCAGAACAATTCATGGCCTCCTAGATGAGGATTTGATCTAAGCAACTCTGATCAAGGAATCATGAACATGGATTAGATCAAGATCAAGATCGATCAATAGAGTTCATCAATAGTGAGTTTTGAAGATAGTAGACAAGCCCGGCATGGGTTTGACATATGGTACAAATATCAAAGCAGTTTCAGATCATCTTGTCGAAGTCAACATAGGTTCTTAGAAGAGGAAAACATGACTCGATAGGGGTCCATAGGTATTTTTAGGAAGAGAAGGTGGGTGAAGAGAAAGAAAATAGAGAGAGAAAGTGAAAAAAAAAATCTTTGTATTTCTCAAAAGAGGAATTCATGATTAACATCATCGAGAGCCAAGTCATGATGACTCCATAAGTGTTAACGATGATCAGATCTATAAATATGTGATAAGGATCGGATAGGGATCAACAAATTGTGTGGATATCAAAGCGAGTCCGGATCTTTTTTGAAAAGATCATCTTAGATTCATACTGAGGCCCATGGATTAGTAGAGAGAGAAAGAGGGAGTAGAGAGAGATAAGTGAGAGAGAGAAGTTCTCTCTCTTTCTTTTCTTTTTTTTTCTTCCTTTTTTTCTTTCTTTCTTTGGCCGAACAGGGAGGAATATGGATGAAGGCTAGTGGTTCTTGGCCGAAAGACTAGCAACAGGCAGCAGGCGACCGACGATAATGGGACAGAGGACAGCCGGTGGGGGATTAACCGATGAAGAAAATCATGAAAAAATCATGGAAAATAGGGGATTCACCTTTTTCTTAAATTTTTTCGATCATCGGCCGATCACCTGCAACCATGATCCTTAAGGAAGATAAATATAGAGGTGGGGGTCAAGTTTTAGGGGTGTGGCACTACGGGCAGCAGCACCAATGGCCGAAAACAAGGAAGAGGGAGCTTGGCCAAATAGGGAAAACAGGGCTCTTATGCTTTTGTGGATTTTTCGGTCAATCCGACGGCCGACGAGGGTGCACGATACTATGGGAAGGAGGGGAAGAAAAAGAGAAAGGAGGGTCAGGGCTTATCTTAGGCTCCAATGACTTCTCCGACGAGGATTTGAGGCAAACACAGTGAGAGCGTCCATGGTTTCAATGAAAGAATCCGAGGAAAAGAAGAAGGAAAAATCGGTACTCATCGTGGCCGGCCAAGGAGGGAAAAGGGATTTTATATATAGGACTCTTCTTAGGATCCTCGTTGGTCCTAGAAGATCCTATCCTAATCGGGCACGACCCCCCTCCCTCTTCTTTTTTTTTTTTTTTCCATATGAATTGGATGGGCCAATATTCGATGGGCTGATCTATTTAGATCGGATATTACACAAAATCTAGGGGTCCAACGGTAAGTCAAGCTCATAAAATAGAAGTCAACCAAGGCCTTCTATCCTCCTTCCAACTTGGAGGTGCCATCACTCCTCAAAGCAATAATTGAGACGTTCAGTGCATTTGGACACATGAATTGAATCACAAATCGAGTAACAAAGTCATACATGACGCACAATTGTATGAAATTTCGTACGGGAATATGCTACTGTATCTTAGACTTTAGGGTCATGTAAGATTAAACAATGCCAGCCATGCTCTTCCCACGTAGTGACAAGCAGTCATATTTTATTTCTTCTAGCTGTTGCTGTCTGTCCTTAAATCTTTACCTTTGTCTTCCCACATGCCCAGGAAAGACCAATGAAACTTCCCGGTGCCAGGGATGGATGCATTGGGAAATGAGCGCTTTCCTTGTGGGCAGGAGATCCAGATACTTCGGGTGACATGATTTTGATATTTAAGACTTTATAGCTCGGTTGTTGCGTGGGTGGCTTTGGAATCTCAGGACCACAGACCAAAACTCCGAGATTTAAAAAGATAGCATGAGATTAATAAAGTCTGCATGCTGATAAATCTTAGAATGAGGACATTATAACGTATCTTTCATTTCAGCCATTTCAGCCTATTTGGATGTTTAATTTTGACTCTAGGCCAGGTGTTACCTGGAACTATTAGTTCTAATCGGTCACTCATTTCTGCAAGTTGAAAACATATTTCGGGCATGTGCAATAATGTCATAAGTCGGCAATAAATCTGGAGGTGCATGTGACACGATGTAGAGAATGGAAATTCCTGATGTTGCCAATAGAAGGAAAGTTGGCTGAAAACTACATCTTGAAAACTAAAAATATAAAAATCCAAGCATTTTTTTCGTCAACTAAAACAATAAAACTTCATTCAGGAAAATGAATTCTTGCAGAATGGCTAAGAGGTGTGCCTTGTCTAAATTAAGGTGGTTGGTGCAGCATCAATTTTATGGTGGAAACTTTTATTCTCATTGACTAGCAGAACTCACCTAGTTCAATACCTCATTCATATTTTTTTGATAAACAATACAAATTTGGTTTGGAGGACTAGGATCAGGCTATTGATCATATATAAAACTTTCTTAATGCGTGATTAATGGTATCTTCCTTTGAGCATCAGACCTGCTTGATCACTTCCATATTGTTAACCTGAGTCCGGCCTACAAAATCCTGTCCAAACCGCATATATTAAGATAACTATCAAATAATGTCAAGTCATTGATAAAGTTTATAGTAAGCATCCTCCTGTAGGACCTGCATACCTACGTACAATGATTGTAGCTGTAACAGTACTGCTTGGGGATAGAAAAGGCCAGAAGGACCCAAAAATATCAACTTCAGCAATTAAAGAACTTCGAAATGATGATAAACTTCTTGGCAGGAGCAGAACAAATATCTCGCATCATGTCACCAAGGAGGACAGAAAGCTCTCCTCCCCTTTTACCTGGAAAATACAGTGGAGGTCGCAATATTCATTATTTTTTCAAATGACAATGACTGCATAACGTTATGAGAACTAATAAGAGTGATAGGGCTTAGAGAAATGCTGGCTTTCTCTTTCCCAGTTTTTTTGACTTTGGCGACGAAAAGCGTACGGTAATATTACACGATATAAACGTAACAAGCTTCTTTCTACCAAAAAAAATAAAAAGAAAAAAACGTAATAAGCTTCCTCTTGACTCGTCCTTTTCATTTGAGGTACTTTCCTCTTCTTCTACGTAATGGGACCGGCCGGCATCTTGGACCCCTTATTGGCGACCCAGAAAAAGCTTTTCTGAGGACAGCATCCGAGCTTTCGAGGAAGTGTAATGGATGGTATGGTGAGCATGACTTAATGTCGGCATTTGTAACGTGAAAAATAATGGACGTGGCTTCATGCACGCTGCTCGTCGGCACATCAAATTTTGGCACCCGGTGGTTTGGTGTCAAGTATCCACGTAGTTTCATGCTCAATTATTATATATGAAAGTGGATTTCGACATATATATTCAGGATTAATAAAGTCAGGATTTTTCTCTTAATTATCAAAAAAAATCTATGATAATAAATTAAATAAGTTGATTACATAGTAAAAATTATTTATATAATATAAAATAATAATTTTATAAAAATCTATTTCTATCATGAGAATGTAAAAATTTATTTTTTTTCTTAATTATTTAGACCAGCAAGCACAATGACTAAATTATCTGTTGCATATTTCCTATAATCTAGAGATGCAAGTACTTCATGTGTTGTATACGATATTACATATTCTTATATTTTGTTTCTTAATTTTTTATTTATAAAATTTTTTATTATAAAAATATAAACAAGTTCAACATATAAAAGTGACATATTAGATTAGAAAAATAACAAAAACTTTGACCATCAACATAAATATCTTTAGAATAGTGACAAGTGACTAAAAAGTTTTGCACCACAAAAAGGCTAAAAGATTCAAGAACTAATGATTCAAATATAAGAGAACATACAATCATACATAAGTAATTAACTAGATATAGATAGTTCTTGACAAATACTATCCAATTACATATACAGCAATTAAATAGATGTAAGTTGTTAGCCAGTTCGTTCCTCCATTGACCGGGCTGTAACTTTTAATCCCTGTTCACTAGGATATTAACACTCGCCCCAAATTTCAAAATTTTTTTGATTCTCAGTGCTTAGTAGTTGTGCACACTTATATCCTACAATGTACAAAGTTATAAATGACTGTGCACATGTAGATATTGTTGGGTGGATGTCTGGCAGGACACCACCTCCCAAGATCTTTTCAGTACCACCGATGCAGCAGGAAGAAAGAAGAAATAAAACAAAAGAAAACAATCAAAATACGTGGATCAGCCACAAAAGGGCTGCCTCACGGGACATGCAAACTTCACTATGAAAAAGAAATTTTACAAAGGAGACCTCACTCTAAACCCTTGTACACCCAATTCTCTCTCACCTGAAGTTCCCCTCACAAAAGCTCTCTCTCTCTATTGAGACCCCTTGAACCCCTGAAGTGCCTGGCGATCGCTGTCCAGAGCCTCCTGCTCCTTCTCTCTCAGCGCTTCCGCCTCTCTCTTCTCTTGGATTCCGTACGGGCTTCGTACGGTGCGAAAAACCGATCCACACCCTCTCTGTTACCGATTAGGCCCTTTTAAAGGGTTAAAAACTTGATTAGAGAAGGATTAGGAGTCCTGAACAAAGCCAGATAACCCTGGACCGTCGGATCAAGACCGGAAGCCACCCAACCCTCAGATCGTGCTCCGATCCATGGAATAGTGCTGTGGACCGCGAGAAACGCGTGGAAAACGCCCATGCGGTCCACAGGCCCAGCCGTGGAATGCCTGATCCAGGTGGACCGGTGCAAAGGGCCAGCAGGGCGGCTGGGCCAGCCTGCTCCCGCATGCAGGCTGCGCGCGCCTGGGCCGCGCGCCCGGCTGGGCCACGCACCGCCTGGGCCACCCGCCCGCGTGGGTCGCGGGCCTGGGTCGCGCGTCCCGCGCGCCGCCCCTGCGGCGCGCCGCTGCTGCCCGCCGCCGGTCGCCGGCGGTCCTCCACTGCCTCGAATCTCGTGCCAATTTCAAAAGCTCGTATCTCCTCCATCCGAGCTCCGTTTCAGGTGATCTTAGTCTCGTTGGACTCCATTTTTTGCCGCGAACCTCGCTGTGGCTCAATGTAGGCTGAATCTCGAGACGTCAAATCCTAACAATCTCTACTCGACTGATATTCGACCTCCTCCAAACTCTGAGAGCTTCTGGATCTCCTCGCCCTCATGCCCTGGGGCAATCGCCTGCTGATCATGGATGGGCAAACATGGAGTCGAGCCAGACTGCTCGATCCCATCTCCGTCGTATGCTGTGCTCCTCCTGACCTGAGACCTGCTCGGGGCATCATCCTGTGCAATAGGAATCTCACCTTGCGACGTCGCCTTTCGTCCTCCCTAGTCTCCTGTCTCGTGCCCGATCTGCCTCCTGGAGCTCCACCTCGCTTTGGGCTCCTCCTGGCTCCCGAAGCTCCACCTCGCATTGGGCTCCCCCAGGTAATAATGTCCTCTGCTCCCCTTCATCCCCTCCAGCACAATCCTATCGCCACGTAACACCCTCAGGATTCCTCTACTAGCTACCGTCCTGCAGCCTCTTGAATCCAGTCTACTAAGTGAGATAAGATTCCGTCTGAAATCGGGTATGACCTCCCCCAATCTCCTCACTGCACCGTCATGTGTCCTCCAGCTGACCATCCCAATGCCTCTGATCGCACAGCTCGATCCATCCGGCAGATATACAGTGCCCTCACTGTTCTCCAGGAGTCAAACTACTCCTCTCTGTAACACACATGATAGGGCATGCAGAATCTAATATCCACTGCTAGGAAGAAGTAGATACCTCGTCAGATATCTCCAGACATCTCCATCTGAATCGCTGCAGGCCGTTGCTACAGCAGCCACCGTCCGATTTTTAAGTTGAGGGCAATCTCTAGCTAGATGCCCCAACTCCTCACACCGGTAACACCTGATTTTATTCAAGTCCCTCTTAGACTTGGACCCCTCGTTGCGATCTCCTGTCGCTCCGTCTACCGCTTCCTGCTCCTCCAAAAGCCACCAAAGCTGAGCTACCGCCACCTGAGCTCGAAGCTGGGTTCTCCCTCCTGAGAACCTCATTCTGGAGTATCGCCGTGGTGACCTCGTCCATCTTGATAGTGTTCTTCCCCACTAGAAAAGCAGTCACCAAGGACTCATACGAAGGGAGAAGCGACGCCAGCAAAACCAGCGCCCTGGTCTTCTCCTCAACATTCTCACCAACGCTGAGGAGGTCGGTGAGGATCTTCTAGAAGTAGCTTAAATGCTCCTACACGCTCTGTCCCTCAGTCATCCGCAGTTGGTAAAACTGCCTCTAGAGGAAAAGTGTGTTGGTGAGAGACTTCGCCATGTACAACTCCTCGAGCTTCGACTACAGCACCATCGGAGAAGTCTCACTTAGCACATGGATCACCACCTCATCCGTCAGGTACATGCGGATGGTACTCACCGCCTGCATCTATCGCCGTTTCCAATCCCACACCTCCATGGTGGTCCGCTTCTCATCGCACAAGAGAGCATCGATCAACCCCTGTTGGATGAGCACGTCCTTCACCCTTGCCTGCCACAAGAAGAAATTGCTCTTACCATCGAACTTGTTGATCTCCATCTTGATTGTTCCTATCTTCTCCATCTTCAGTCTTGCTCACCACCACTGCAATCTGCATTCTTGTACCACCTTGCTCTGATACCACTTGTTGGGTAGATGTCTGGCCAGGACACCACCTCCCAAGATCTTTTCAGTACCACACGATGCAGCAGGAAGAAAGAAGAAACAAAAAAAAAGAAAACAATCAAAATACGTGGATCAGCCACAAAAGGGCTCGCCTCTACGGGGCATGCAAACTTCACTATGAAAAAGAAATTTTACAAGAGGAGACCTCACTCTCAACCCTTGTACACCCAATTCTCTCTCACCCGAAGTTTCCCTCACAAAAGCTCTCTCTCTCTATTGGAGACCCCTTGAACCCCTGAAGTACCTGGTGACCGCTGTCCAGGAGCCTCCTGCTCCTTCTCTCTCAGTGCTTCTGCCTCTCTCTTCTCATGGATTCCGTACGGGCTTCGTACAGTGCGAAAAACCGATCCACAACCTCTCTGTTACTGATCAGGCCTTTTTAAAGGGTTAAAAACTTGATTAAAGAAGGATTAGTAGTACTGAACAAAGCCAGATAACCCCTGGACCGTCGGATCAAGACCGGGAGCCACCCACGCCCTCAGATCACGCTCCGATCTACAAATAGTGCCGTGGACCGCGAGAAACGCATGGGAAACGCCCACGCAGTCCACAGGCCCAGTCGTGGACCGCCCGATCCACGGTGGACTGGTGCAAAGGGCCAGTAGGGCCGGCTGGGCCGGCCTGCTCCCGCACGCGGGCCTACGCGCGCCTAGACCGCGTGCCCGGCTGGGCCACGCGCCCGCCTGGGCCGAGCGCCAGGCTGGGCCACGCACCCGCCTGGGCCACCCGCCCGCATGGGTTGCGGGCCTGGGTCGCGAGTCCCGCACGCCGTTGCCTGCGGTCGCGCCGCTACTGCCCGCCGTCGGTCGCCGACGGTCCTCCACTGCCTCAAATCTCGTGCCAACTTCAAAAGCTCGTATCTCCTCCATCCGAGCTCCATTTCAGGTGATCTTGGTCTCGTTGGACTCCATTTTTTCGTCGCGAACCTCGCTGTGGGCTCAATATAGGCTAAATCTTGAGGTATTAAATCCTAACAATCTCCACCTCGACTCGATATTCGGTCTCCTCCAAACTCTGAGAGCTTCTGGATCTCCTCGCCCGAATGCCCTGGGGCAATCGCTTGCTGATCATGGATGGGCAAACATGGGAGTCGAGCCAGACTGCTCGATCCCATCTTCGTCGTATGTTGTGCTCCTCCTGACCTGAGACCTGCTCGGGGCATCATCCTGCGGCAATAGGAATCTCACCTTGCGACGTCGCCTCTCGTCCTCCCGAGTCTCCTGTCTCGTGCCCGATCTGCCTCCTTGAGCTCCACCTCACTTTGTGCTCTGCCTGGCTTCTGAAGCTCCACCTCGCACTGGGCTCTCCGTCAGGTAATAATGTCCTCTGCTCCCCTTCTTCCCCTCCAGCACAATCCTATCGCCGCGTAACACCCTCAGAATTCCTCTACTAGCTACCGTCCTGTAGCCTCTTGAATCCAGTCTGCTAAGTGAGATAAGATTCCGACTGAAATCGGGTATGTATCGGACCTCCCCCAATCTCCTCACTGCACCATCATGTGTCCTCCAGCTGACCGTCCCAATGCCTCTGATCACACAGCTCGATCCATCCGGCAGATATGCAGTGCCCTCACTGTTCTTCAGGGAGTCAAACTGCTCCTCTCTGCAACACACATGATAGGGGCATGCAGAATCTAATATCCACTGCTAGGAAGAAGTAGATACCTCATCAGATATCTTCAGGACATCTCCATCTGAATCGCTGTCGGCTGTCGCTACAGCAGCCACCGTCCGATTTTTAAGTTGAGGGCAATCTCTGGCTAGATGCTCCAATTCCTTACACCGATAACACCTGATTTTGCTCAAGTCCCTCCTGGACTTGGACCGCCCTCGTTGCGATCTCCTGTCGCTCCATCTACCGCCTCCTGCTCCTCCAGAAGCCACCAAAGCTGAGCTACCGCCACCTGAGCTCGAAGCTGGGTTCTCCCTCCTGAGAACCTCATTCTGGAGTATCGCCGTGGTGACCTCGTCCATCTTGATAGTGTTCTTCCCCATTAGAAAAGCAGTCACCAAGGACTCATACGAAGGGGGAAGCGACGCCAGCAAAACCAGTGCCCTGGTCTTCTCCTCAACATTCTCACCAACACTGAGGAGGTCGGTGAGGATCTTCTGGAAGTGGCTCAAATGCTCCTGCACGCTCTGTCCCTCAGTCATCCACAGTTGGTAAAACTGTCTCTGGAGGAAAAGTGTGTTGGTGAGAGACTTCTCCATGTACAACTCCTCAAGCTTCAACTACAGCACCGTCAGAAAAGTACCGCTCAGCACATGGATCACCACCTCATCCGTCAGGTACATACGAATGGTACTCACCGTCTGCATCTGTAGCAGTTTCCAATCCCGCACCTCCATGGTGGTCGGCTTCTCATCGCACAAGAGAGCATCGATCAACCCCTGTTGGATGAGCACGTCCTTCACCCTTGCCTGCCACAAGGAGAAATTGCTCTTACCATCGAACTTGTTGATCTCCATCTTGATTGTTCCTGTCTTCTCCATCTTCAGTCTTGCTCACCACCACTGCAATCTGCATCCTTGTACCGCCTTGCTCTGATACCACTTATTGGGTGGATGTCTGACCAGGACACCACCTCCCAAGATCTTTTCAGTACCAAGTGATGCAGCAGGAAGAAAGAAGAAATAAAACAAAAGGAAAACAATCAAAATACGTGGATCAGCCACAAAAGGGCTCGCCTCTACGGGGCATGCAAACTTCACTATGAAAAAAAAATTTTACAAGAGGAGACCTCACTTTCAACCCTTGTACATCCAATTCTCTCTCACCTGAAGTTTCCCTCACAAAAGCTCTCTCTCTCTATTAGAGACCCCATGAACCCCTTAAGTGCCTGGCGACCGCTGTCCAGGAGCCTCCTGCTCCTTCTCTCTCAGCGCTTCTGCCTCTCTCTTCTCTTGGATTCCGTACGGGCTTCGTACGGTGCGAAAAATCGATCCACACCCTCTCTGTTACCGATCAGGCCCTTTTAAAGGGTTAGAAACTTGATTAGAGAAGGATTAGGAGTCCTGAACAAAGCCAGATAACCCCTGGACCGTTGCATCAAGACCGGGAGCCACCCATACCCTCAGATCGCGCTCCAATCCACGGAATAGTGCTGTGGACCGCGAGAACGCGTGGGAAACACCCACGCGGTCCAGAAGCCCAGCCGTGGACCGCCTGATCCATGGTGGACCAATGCAAAGGGACAGCAGGGCCAGCTGGGCCGGCTTGCTCCCGCACGCGGGCCTGCACGCGCCTAGGCCGCGCACCCGACTGGGCCGCGCGCCCGCTTGGGCCGCGCGCCAGGCTGGGCCGTGCACCCGCCTGGGCCACCTGCCCGCATGGGTCGCGGGCCTGGGTCGCCCGTCCCGTGCGCCGCCGCCTGCGGCCGCACCGCTGCTGCCCGTCGCCGATCGCCGGTGGTCCTCCATTGCCTTGAATCTCGTGCCAACTTCAAAAGCTCGTATCTCTTCCATCCGAGCTCCGTTTCAGGTGATCTTGGTCTCGTTGGACTTCATTTTTCACCGCGAACCTCGCTGTAGGCTCAATGTAGGCTGAATCTCGAGGCATCAAATCTTAACAATCTCCACCTCACTCGATATTCGGCCTCCTCCAAACTCCGAGAGCTTCTGGATCTCCTCGCCCCCATGCCCTGGGGCAATCTCCTGCTGATCATGGACGGGCAAACATGAGAGTCGAGCCAGACTGCTCGATCCCATCTCCGTCATATGATGTGCTCCTTCTGACCTGAGACCTGCTCAGGGCATCACCCTACGGCAATAGGAATCTCACCATGCGGCGTCGCCTCTCATCCTCCCGAGTCTCCTGTCTCGTGCCCGATCCGCCTCCTGGAGCTCCACCTCGCTTTGGGCTCCACCTGGCTCCCGAAGCTCCACCTCGTATTGGGCTCCCTGCCAGGTAATAATATCCTCTACTCCCCTTCTTCCCCTCCAGCACAATCCTATCGCCACGTAACACCCTCAGGATTCCTTCACTAGCTACCATCCTGTAGCCTCTTGAATCCAGTCTGCTAAGTGAGATAAAATTCCACCTGAAATCGGGTATGTATCGGACCTCCCTCAATCTCCTCACTGCATCGTCATGTGTCCTCCAGCTGACCGTCCCAATGCCTCTGATCGCACAGCTCGATCCATCCGGCAGATATACAGTGCCCTCACGGTTCTCCAGGGAGTCAAACTGTTCCTCTCTGCAACACACATGATGGGGGCATGCAGAATCTAATATCCACTGCTAGGAAGAAGTAGATACCTCGTCAGATATCTCCAGGACATCTCCATCTGAATCGCTGCCGGCCGTCGCTACAGCAGCCACCATCCGATTTTTAAGTTGAGGGCAATCTCTGGCTAGATGCCCCAACTCCTCACACCGGTAACACCTGGTTTTGCTCAAGTCCCTCTTGGACTTGGACCGCCCTCGTTGCGATCTTCTGTCGCTCCGTCTACCGCCTCTTGCTCCTCCAGAAGCCACCAAAGCTGAGCTACCGCCACCTGAGCTCGAAGCTGGGTTCTCCCTCCTGAGAACCTCATTCTGGAGTATCGTCGTGGTGACCTCGTCCATCTTGATAGTATTCTTCCCCACTAGAAAAGCAGTCACCAAGGACTTATACGAAGGGGGAAGCGACGCCAGCAAAATCAGCGCCCTGGTCTTCTCCTCAACATTCTCACCAACGCTGAGGAGGTCAGTGAGGATCTTCTGAAAGTGGCTCAAATGCTCCTGCACGCTCTGTCCCTCAGTCATCCGCAGTTGGTAAAACTGCCTCTAGAGGAAAAGTGTGTTGGTGAGAGACTTCGCCATGTACAACTCCTCGAGCTTCGACTACAGCACCGTCGGGGAAGTCTCGCTCAGCACATGAATCACCACCTCATCCGTCAGGTACATGCAGATGGTACTCACCGCCTGCATCTGTAGCCGTTTCCAATCCCGCACCTCCATGGTGGTCGGCTTCTCATCGCACAAGAGAGCATCGATCAACCCCTGTTGGACGAGCACGTCCTTCACCCTTGCCTGCCACAAGGAGAAATTGCTCTTACCATCGAACTTGTTGATCTCCATCTTGATTGTTCCTGTCTTCTCCATTTTCAGTCTTGCTCACCACCACTGCAATCTATGTCCTTGTACCGCCTTGCTCTGATACCACTTGTTGGGTGGATGTCTGACCAGGACACCACCTCCCAAGATCTTTTCAGTACCACGCGATGCAGCAGGAAGAAAGAAGAAACAAAATAAAAGAAAAACAATCAAAATATGTGGATCAGCCACAAAAGGGCTCGTCTCCGCGGGGCATGCAAACTTCACTATGAAAAAGAAATTTTACAAGAGGAGACCTCACTCTCAACCCTTGTACACCCAATTCTCTCTCACTTGAAGTTCCCCTCACAAAAGCTCTCTCTCTCTATTGGAGACCCCCTGAACCCCTGAAGTGCCTGGCGATCGCTGTCCGGGAGCCTCCTGCTCCTTCTCTCTCAGCGCTTCCGCCTCTCTCTTCTCTTGGATTCCATACGGGCTTCGTACGGTGCGAAAAACCGATCCACACCCTCTCTGTTACCGATCAGGCCCTTTTAAAGTGTTAAAAACTTGATTAGAGAAGGATTAGGAGTCCTAAACAAAGCCAGATAACCCCTGGACCGTCGGATCAAGACCGGGAGCCACCCACACCCTCAGATCGTGCTCCGGTCCACGAAATAGTATCGTGGACCGCGAGAAATACGTGTGAAATACCCATACGGTCCATAGGCCAAGCCGTGGACCGCCCGGTCCACGGTGGACCGGTGCAAAGCGCCAGCAGGGCCGGCCCACTCCCGCGCGCGGGCCTGCGCGCGCCTGGGCCACGTGCCCGGCTGGGCCGCGCGCTTGCTTGGGCCGCGCGCCAGGCTGGGCACCGCGCTCGTCTGGGCCGCCCGCCCGCATGGGTCGCATGTCCCACGCACCGCCGCCTACGGCCGCACCGCTGCTGCCCGCCGCCGGTCGCCGGCGGTCCTCTATCACCTCGAATCTCGTGTCGACTTCAAAAGCTCGTATCTCCTCCATCCGAGCTCCGTTTCTGGTGATCTTGGTCTCGTTGGACTTCGTTTTTCGCCTCGAACCTTGCTGTGGGCTCAATGTGGGCTGAATCTCGAGGCGTCAAATTCTAACAGATATAAGTGTAGGGATAATAAAAAACTATTTAACTGGGACAGTACGTAGCTAATATGCGCAAATCCGGTAATGTGCAAGACATAATTAAATGCTAATGATCAAAACAAACTACACGTTAGGGTCTGGTTAAGGAAAAGACTGGATATTAAGTTCCACATTACACGATAAATTGATAGAACTCAATGTTAGAAGAAGATGATCTCTCTCTTTCTCTCTTCAATGTCTTTCCTCACACATACATAAGAAAAAATGCATTAATTCTTTTTTATTCTTTGTTTTCTTCACTGCTTTTGGCGAGGGATGGTTAGGATTTGAACGAAGAAGAACTTCGATTTATTTGTTTGATGCTCATCTAGCGCAAAGAATCATATATATACCACTCCTTTGTGACATACACGTGCAAGGATGGTTAGCAATGTGGAAACAGTAATATTGTTAATGTCCCATTTCAAAAGTAGAATGAAATAATGCCTACCAGTTCCTATGCTGTGTGCCTGATTTACTTTATCTACTGATCAAAGGGATCACAGCAAGAAGGTCAAGAGGCCAAATCTAGTATCAAGTTTACCAGGTGTATGGAGAAGATGGATGTAGCCATATTTATATATATATGGAAATAAACTTTTAAAAGTTTCGGTTTTAGAGAATTTGAAGAACGTTAATATATAGGGGCAGTACCTATAATTTAATAGCATGATAAGAATAGATCATTTAAGCCCGGTGGGGTGTTCCTCCTCCATTATTCCTACATGGTGATCAGTAAGGGGTTTATCTTCTTTAGCTAGCTAGGGCCCATACAATGTAGCAATGGAGGTCGACATAGGCATTAATGCAGCATGTGCGCCAATCACATTTGCATAACAGGGTTGCTAATTAAAAAAAGGAAATGCATTCATTCATAATGAAGAAGGCAACTGCTAAAAGAACAGAGATATGTTCTCAAAACCTGATAAGCTGCACATGAAATATACTTGTTGTATTTAAGAGGGGTCGCAATGTATATGTTAGACTTCTGCAAATTCATAGAGAAAATTACACAGCCTATATCATTTTTGGACTACTATAGCGAACAGTAACTGGGAAACACATTTCCCATCTAATACATGATCCTTGACTCTTGCTTACTGCTATCTATTATTCCTCTGACTTACTGCTTATAGGTCTATACCCCAGATGGTTTGAAATCAAAAAAAAAAAAAAAAAAAAGAAAAGAAAATATCATAATTTACGTAATTTTTCTTTGGTGTATAACCAATGTTTATTTGTTCCACACTCTTAATTATAATTGCACATAAATTAAATGTTTAGTTATTTACCCAACCGACACCAACACTAATTAGTATAAAGTCACTTAAAACAAGTTTTAAACACTTTTATTTGGGATTCCTATCAACTTTCATATGTGCTCCCCATAGTATGTGTGTGTGTATATATATACAAAAAAATTAAGATATTAACGATGGCATTACCAACGGTAATATTTTTATTAATAATAATTTATTAAATTTATTAAATTATTTATTAAATTTATTAGCAACGGTGGAAAGATTATTAGCGACGGCAATCCCGATTACTGTCGCTAATAATCATTGGCAATGATACTATTAGCGACCTCTTTAGCCATCACAAAAAAAAAAAATATTATTTATTAAATTTATTAGCGACCACAAAAAGAGTATTAACGATGATTATTGCCGTCTCTAATAATTTTTTTAATTTATTAAACTTATTTGCGATGGCAGGAAGCATATTAGCAACGGCAAATGCCATCGTTAATAATCTATAATTTTTTTCTATTTTTCTCTGCATATAGTATTATTTTAAAATTTAAAGTTTATCTTTACTGTTTATTATCTAAATAATTATCATAAGATCGTCATAAAAAATTATCTCGATCTGATAGCTCTAGCTATGTCGATCAATAAAATTTGATTTCAACAGTCACGAACGACCGCATGATGATCTGATAGATAGAGATCACCGATGGGTCCGAAAACTTACAATGATGATTTCGATGATATTTATAGAATACTATCAAAATTTTACTTCAATTGGACATCATTATCATAGTCAATTTAGCATGAAATGATTTGGACCGTTAAATGAAAAATAAGTGATCAAAAAGCCAAACGGCATCAATTATAATACGATTTTTTACATAAATGATCTTTATTACTACTTTGATTATTTGTACGGTGATGATCATAAAATTTAAACTGCACATATACGAATGATCCAAAACTATATATCCTTTGATACTCATTCTTAAAGTTTTTAATTATATTTGTACTTTTGTAAGATCTGCTTAACGTGGATGGTTCACATATGCGTGGTTGAAATTTTATGATTACCACTGTACAAATAATTAAAGTAGTAGAAAATAACATTTATCTAAACAATTATCTTAATCGGATGTCGTTTGACCTTTTAATTACTCATTTTTCATTTAACGATCGAAATCATTCCATGCTAAATTGATCATGATAATGATATCCGATTGAAGTAAAATTTTGAGTGTGCTATAAATGTCACCAAGATCATTTTTGTAAATTTTTGAATCCATCGATGATCTTTATCTATCAGATCATCATGCAGTCATTTTTGACCATCAAATTAAATTTTATTGATCGACATAGCTAGAGCTATTAGATCGAGACGATCTTTTGTGATAATACTCTAATGATAATTATTTAGATAATGAATGATAAAGATAAACTTTAAATTTTAAAATTATACCATATTCAAAAAAAAATAGCAATAATTTTTTTATTAATTTAGCCTATGATTATTAGCAATAGATTATTTTATTATTAGCAATGGGTTTAGCCGTCGCTAGTAACTTTTCCCCTTCCTACCTATTATCTTTCTCATGCACCCTCATTTTTCCCCACTCCTTTCCCCACGTGTGTATCATCTTCTTCGAGCTCTCCCTTTATCATCGACCGCCTCCTCCTTCCCCCGTCGCTTTCCTTGCTAGATCAGCACCCCGCTGCCTCCCCTTGCTAGATCTGGCCGTCGATCGCCTCCCACATCGCTCCCCTTGTCGGATCGGCCCTGCCACCTCCCCTTGCTGGATCGGCCCCCCTCCTCTTATCGGATCGGACCCCCCACCGCCTCCCCCTTGCTGAAGCGGGCCCCCTGCCGCCTCTCCCTGCCGCTCCTCTTACCAAATCGGCCCCCTACCGTCTCCCTTATCGGATCAACCTCCCACCCCTCCCCTTGTCGGACGGGCCCCCCGTTGCCTCCCCCTTGCCAAATCGGCCCCCTAACCACTTCCCGCCTCCTCGAGCCCCTGACCACTTCTTGCCTCCCTGAGCCCCCTCGACCGCCTCCCCAAGCCCCAAGCCCCAAGCCGTCAATGGCCCCCCATCTCCCCAAGCTCCTGGTCATGAGCATCCGGCCACTTCCCCGAGCCCTCGACTGCCTTCCACCTCCCCAAGCCCCCGACCATCTCCCACCTCCTCGAGCCCCCAATCACGAGCCCCCGATCGCCTCCCACCTCCCCAAGCCCCCGACTGTGAGCCCCCAGCCTCCCGCTTCCCCGAGTCCCTGGCTGTGAGTCCTCGACTGCCCCTCACCTCCTCGAGCCCTGACCGTGATCCTACTAAGGTAATTGCAAACATCTCTGGGCTTAAGGGCTTCATGGATTTTATGTTCACGCTCTTAGTGACACCACCAATGGTTGCTGGTAGCGAGCTCTTGTTTTGTGATTCAACATTGTCTGTGATTGAAGTACTTGATTTATGGATTATTCTAATGTTCTTTCCAAATACAGGGCTACATTTTAATCCTGCTGTGAAGAAACATGGGGCATCTGAAGATGAGAACCGCTATATTGGTGATCTTGAAAATGTGGCTGCTGGTGAAGATGGTATGATCTATTTGTCATGACCACTTTATAATGCTGCATTGTTATTTTCATAATATTTAAAAAGTGACAACTTGGTATGAGAAGTGGTATTTTACTTATGCTTGAGCAGATTTACTGAAGCATTATGCATAGCTAGTTACTAAAATATTAGATGTTTATGTGATTTTGGTTTGATGTTTTAGAGATTGTTAATTTTAGCATTGTTGACAAGCATGTTATTTACTTTTTCTTTATGTTTAATACATTTTTTATGAGATATTATTCTTTTCACCTTTTAAACTCTTTCATGTTTATTCTCTTTTGCAGATTCCTCTCAGTGGACCAAATTTCATTATTGGAAGGGCTATTGTTGTCCATGCCAATCCTGATGACCTCGAAAAGGATAAACTTTACTCCTCAGATATTCATGTTAACTTCGTATTTTATTAATTTTAGGCATTAACATTGGATGATGTGGAACAATTAGTTATGATGTGTTGAGCATTAATTTATATATATGTTATTTTTTATTTTTTTATTTTTTATTTATTGCATCAAAAGTATGTATGAGCTAGTAAGTTATTAAAATTTTCATCTTTGTTAATGCTAGCATCTAATGATTTGCTTGTTCCTCTTTTATATATTGAAACTATGTTATAGTTTTTATAATCATCCTAATTGGTTTATGTCACTCAATGCCGTTTTATTATCTTGATTGCATGTCTATACATAATTTTTTTAGTATATTTTCTTCTTGTACCTATTTTTTAAATTTCAATTTGTGAAGATGCTCACTCATGGAGATGCTACATCCATATGCTACTTATTTTTTTTTTTATGTATGTAATTTTTAAACTTATAAAGTAGATTTTTAAAATTATATAATTTATATTTTTAATGTAATATAATTAATTTTTATTTATAATTATGTTAAATAATTATTATTTTGTTTATAATAGAATTTAGAAAATAATTATAAAATAGGTTTTATTTTCTTTGATGATATTTATGCTTTAGATATTTTCTAAATCTATTAGGACACTAAATGTGTAGTCTTAAAGATTATCATAACCTTCATAAATATGTTTTCCTTCTATCTTTAAGTAGGTAGTATGAAACTCTATGTATGATACATAGTTGAACCATAAAATAGTCATGCTACAAGATGGTATTTGCTACAATGTATAGTCTAATCTACAAAGCCTCTCATATTAAAATAGCAAAGATCGTGTTGCCACTACATTTAAATATATCAGAGAGAAGAAGTCAACTTGTGGAGATTTTCTGGTAGTAACTCTCCAATGCCTAAGTCAAATCATCTCAGTGTAATATAGCAGATTTTGAGTAGAAGATAAAGAGAAAGAGACTCAGTGTGTCTGTATGTGAGGAAAAGGAAGAGAGAGAGAGAGAGTTTTAGCTTTCTTTTGCTTAGTACTCAATGTGGATTTCACTTCAAAATTGAGAATTAAGACTTTAGACTTACCTGGAGGACCCCTAGAAGTGGTTTAATTATATAGGTGAGGACCAGAGCCTATCACGATTGAAGGGACTTATGAGAGAGACCATTGCAGAAAATCACTTGCACATCTACATATTGTGAGATGCATATCTCACAATTATGGAGGTCATTCCACCATTATCGGCTGCCTAACTATAACCGAGCGATGGGAATTTGGCATCTTTGCATGTCTTTCAGAGTAGCTGCATGGTGAAAACTGGTTAGCCAAGATGTGAGGACTTCATGATAGTTCGATTCTGATTGATCAATTGTGCCACATCGACTATGGTTGGTTCTAAGGTATATCATATGGTAATATAGTTAATAAAGATAATGCTAGAAAAGATATCAAGCACATTAACACACTGTTATGAATGCATGAGCTCAAGACTTATATGTGTTTATTTTTTCTTGGATTTGTTTGCATAAGATCATCTACAACCTAATAAATTTCTTAGAATCTATGTATGGCATTGTTTGCACAAGGCTTTTCTTGCCACCTATGGATTGGCATGCCAAAAGGCACATTCCACAAGTTTTGTGGCAAGAGGTGAATGATGTATGGGTGTGCCACTGATGTTCAAGTAGCCAAAAGAGAATAATCAAAAGACACATAATTCAAGTAGTATGGGTCCAAGTGTCTTAACCTTCAAGAACTTCGCTACCATCACATCGCCCATTTGAAGATAGATTGATAGGGTAGGAATAGATATAGCCAAAGATATAATAGCAGAAATCTATGTTAACACTTCTTCTAAGGTGAAGTTCTACTAGTAATCTAAAAGCAAGATAAAGTAAAGATAGAGATAATTAAAGATAACATAGGATTGATTAATAAGTCCTAGGTTTTGTTCAAAGTATAAATGGCTTATTCATGTACAAAAAATAACTATAAAATAGCTGCTAATCTTTATAAATGTTCATGTTGCCACAATAATCAGTGGTTTCAAATATTTGCTTTTACAAATCTTGCATGACATAAACATAAAACTAAGTCACGATCCAACATCCCTTAACCTATGATTCATTCCTTGCATTATGATCAATCACAGCGAACTCCTATTCCCTTGGTCTACTCATCGTTGTTAGGGGCTAAGTTCTATCTCTTCAGCCTATGCTTCTACACTTAGTGGGGCTAAATCTTGTTAAGCTTGAAGACAATTATGTGACTTTCACTTATTTTGGCTCCTTTTAATCTTGTCCAAGTGGTGTTTGCTCACAACCGCCATCTAGGTTGGAGAGATGTGGTGTAAACACTAATATTTAACATTGACACCCATCATAAAGCTTTGTACATGAAGTGTATTGCAATAAAATATAATTAAGTGAACTATCCACATATAGAAGATTAAGATAATGTTATCTTCTAGTCTCAGAGCCTTTTAGACTCAACTATTTTTTGCCATATATGACTTTCTACAACATTTTAATTTAAAATAATTCTACCACCCAATTAATGATATTTTCTTTCCCATCCTATTTATTCTACCAATGTACCCCCTTTAATTAATCTTAGATCCCTACTTATTCAGACTAACAAGATTTAATCTTTCATTTTTGAATTCTTAATTTTTGTATATTATATTTACATCTATATATAAAGACTTATTTCTATATTGTTGGACCTTTATTCTTCATCCTCAACTCATCCTTAATGCATCACATACTTCACACCTCATCTATTTTCATTTCAGCCTATGTTGCATTAAATTAACAAAAACCAATAGGCTTAATGCCTATATCACTTCTTTTGAGGAGTTTTTTATCCCAGTAGATTGTGTTGGATTCTTGCCACACATTGAAAAGTAATTTTTAAAAAATTTAAAATATGCAAATCAATAGCTTTAACAAATAAACTATCGAGCCGAATCCAAAACCCTAGAATCACTTTGTCGATCATAATCAAAGCAATTCAAGCATGCAAAAAGATAGAAAATTATACTTTATCCAATATGAAAAAGTGACATGTTGGTATTTTTCACAAGACCTCAAGGTAGAAGTCCTCCAATAGTGATCCATATGAAAGTTGGCCAAAGATCTTTCCAACTGGTGCGCTGCCATAGCCTTATCTTCTTAAGAATACTGTCGGCTTCGTACTTACATCACAATCGCACCAAAGCCTAGTTACTTTCGATCTCACTACTAGAACGACACCAAGAAGATACTCTTTAGATCTCATACAACCTACGATTTAATTTTTGGCTCCAACATATGAAAAATCAAATCCTAATGCACTCAAGCAACACTTGCTGAAAATCTCATCACCCTTATAGCAATATTTGCCACTCAAAATTTCTTCTTTTATTCCTCAAAATTTTTTTCAGAATTTCTTTTATGTTTACTACATCCCTCTTCTTAGTTTTAGCCAAAATCATCATCAGAAGCTATGTGGGGCATCC
>NC_026001.2:63831618-64011741 GCF_000442705.2 Elaeis guineensis
ATTAGTCCTTAAAACTGTTCACGACCAAATATAGGCTGTTAATAAGGACGACAGCTTCTATCGAGCATAGGTCGCTGTAGGCCATATGGGTTGGTTGTCCTCTTAACCAAAGAGTGTGGAGACACTGGTATGGCATACAGGTGAGATGTAAGGGTACATCGTCATTGAACGTGACCAACTCTAGAGTATTCTACTGTCAAGAATATCTCTGATGGGATATAGGTATAAGTGTCCCTTAGACCTGAGATCGCCTCAGTGACTTGCAAGCAACTCACTGTGTTTTGGTACTGGACTAATTGAATTTCTAATTTAGGGATGGAAGGCTTCTGGGCACAGTCAAGTACTTGCCGAAGTCAGAGTGTGATCGAGATGGGATTGACACTCCAAGAGTTGGAGAAGAATGAGTCGCTGTATTTCAATTTAGCAAAACCTTGGCCAGGGTAAATCCATCAGATGGATTTGATATTTTGAAATACAATGTGGACAACTTGATCAGAGTTGATAGTTGAGCTCTGGGGTGTCCTATGATCATTTTGGTCAAGGGGATGAATTATATGAAAACTATATCCGCATGGGTTCTAAGGATGTTGTTCTACACATTCGACCTATCCGGTCGTCGGGTACCATTGCTAGATGGTCACTTTGATTGGTATAAGAATTTGTTTCTATGCTACCGGCTTAGGTTCGGACCTATGAGGTCACACACATTAGAGTTCATGATCCGATCACATGGTTGATCAACGATTAAGAATCGTTCTAGGGTTAAATGATCAATACGATTGACATTTAACCCAGTGCAAGTGTTGCAGGAGGATCTATTAGCAATTCGATTGCTGATTGGCTTAATTTGATTAAGCCAATGGGCTGAGATTAAGTCTAATTAAATATGATTTAATTAGATTTGGTTTGGGCTTGATTGGATCAAGTTCAATTGGTTTATTGGATAAGCCAAGTGCAAGGAAAAACTAGTCCTAGTTCAACTAGGACTTGGGTCAATCTAATTTCTAATTTGATTAGAAAATTAAATCAGATTTAAATTTAATTTAATCTGATTAAATTAGGATCTTAATTGAGTTAAAACCTATTTTAATTGGGTTGATCTAATTTTGATTTGATTTGATTTGGAAAACCAAATTAAAACAAGTCATAAGACAGAATCCTAGTAAGACTAGGATTCCACCTTGCACCACATAAGCCTTCTCCACACCCTCTCTCTTATTCAACGCCAATCTCCACTTATTTTGTGTGACAAAAGCCCTCTCTCAGATCTCTCCCACATTCACAAAAGGTCTCCTCTCTTCTTTCTTACATGGAAGGTGGTTTGGATCAAATCTAAAAGGAATAAGTTTGGATTTCGAATTCTATGAGATAGAGTTTTAGAAATCCAAAACTCTTTCAATTTTGCATCGAATTTATCCAAATTTTTTTTTAAAATTTTTGTGGCTTTTAGGGTATACGTTGTGCACCCTTTTTTGATGATCCATGTATGAAAATATAAAGGAGGTGCTCAAGAGTTGGGCATCCCTTAACTTGCCATGTTTGGATAAGCCTTGACTAGGTGTTTGACCTAGACAAGGACTCTATCATATCTCTCTATATAAGATGAGTTTCTTTATAAACTTTTAGGAAAAGTTAGAGATTTGAGAGACCTTTGTGTCATCCAAAAATCAGAGAGAAATACCTTTAGGTCATGGAGATATAAAAGATGCAAGTTTGGGTGTCTAGAGAGAAAAACGTGAAGAAGAAGAGGGTCTTCTTCTTGGGTTTTTGTTTTCATATCTTTCCTCCCTCCATCTTGAGTTTCCTGAGAGTGTCTCAGATCTGAAACTCCTCCTTTTACTTTCCATCTTTGGAAGAGTTCAAATCAAGAAGAAGGAGGTACCTGATCAACCATCAAAGAAGGATCAGCGCAGTACTAGCATACTGTGCTGATTTCCTGAAGCAGGACTTCTGATTGAGATTCATGGGCTCGTGTGGATGACTCCTAGAGGCCGGACGCATGTACGGCTTACAACATCATCCTCAAGCCCAGATCAGCAAGGTTAGAACATCTAACTTGCAAGGTAATAGATCTGATCTATTGTTTAATACATACATTAGATGTAGTATAGAAACATGTTGATATGATCAACATGTAGTTCATGCTATATTTATATATTTTAATTTTTGATTTAATGCCATGTAATAATCATGTAATAGAATCTTAGATCTAAAGATTTTTTGATCTTAAAAAATAAATTTTGATTTATTTTAGTCTTCCGCTGTATGATCTTGAAAAAGTTTCAAGATCTAACCCTCTTTTTCCAAGATCTAACCCTGAAACCCTAGATCTGGTTCCTACAATTGGTATCAGAGCCTAGGTTCTTTATTACATGATTATTTATACATGCTTAGATTATTTTTTTAGATTAGATCTAATTTATAATCTGATTATTAAATCTGAAATTAAAATTTTAGATCAATCACAAACTGCAAGGTTGTCCTGCTGTAAGGTTTACCCCTTACAGTGCAAAGGTTGTCCTAGTTTGTGTAGATCTATCTTTAATCATAAATTTATTAGATATGATCTAGATTAAATTTATGATTTATTAGATTTAAAATATATTTAAATCTGAAATAAAATCTCTTTGTTAATAATTTTTGTGCAAAGAAATTGTTTAAAGTTGAAATTATTTCAATTACATGAACCTGTTTAGATTAGATCTAAAGTAGTTTCATGTTTATTTCACTTGCATCTTGATTATGAATCAAACATGCAATATGGTTGGTAGAATCATATTGTAAAATTATTTTACAAATATGAAAATTATTTTTTGAAAAGCCGAACCCAACCCTCAGCCCAAAACTTAATTAAGAATTAAGAAGTTGTTTGATTAGGTTCTAGGATTGTGAATTGAAGAACCTAAGACACAAATCATAACACATTGGGCTAATGGGTTAGTGGGAATTAGGTCCATTAATTAGGTTAGACCTATGGTTAGATTAAAGATGGACTTAATTAGAGAATTGACTAAATCTAATCAATTGTTGTCTTAGATTAGGTCAAGGATTCTCTAGATCAATTACAATAGTTATAGTTGGTCAAGTCCATATCTTTAACGAGAACCAAATGGACTTGATTCTTGGCTAAGCGGTCTAGCACGAACTGTTAGGTTGATCTAATCGAAACTAATTAAATCAGTTGGTATCTAAGGTAAACCAGATTGGTGGTTTTTAATTGGGAGCCCGCTTACCTGGCCATTTCTGATGATGTCTAAGGTAAGCTTTGGCAGACCCTCCCACTGATCGAACTTACCTGGCCTCTTGGTGAAATTATATTTTGATCGGATCACTTGACTATTCGAGCTGACCCATGTCAGCTAGGTAAATCAGTGTGACTGATTTAGGTGCTCCTAGACCAGTCCTGATCTCCCTTAAGCTGACTTGGTGAAGCCAGTGGGAGGATCATGATAAGCTGGTTCATCTGACCTCATCCTCTAAATTATTTAAATCTTCTAAAATTATTAGATCCTTAAAATGATAAAGTTATGGAGATAACTGAGTCATAGCCTCCCATTAAGGTGTTTGATAATGAGTCCATTAACTCAAAAATCACTGCAGACCCAAAGGCCTGGTGCTTGTTGACTAATGGAATTATCATTCATCATATGATGACTTGGAAGTGTCTCTCTAATGGTGGTTAGGTGAGCCAACCAAAGTTGGGCTTAATCATTCGTTGGTTAGATACACCAAGTATGATCATGTTAATGGTTGGACCTAACCGGATCCTTACAGTGGAGGCCAAAGCCTACTGATTAGGTTTCTGGGGCAAAATTAAAATTACTACAAATTATTTAGAGAAACAATTGGTTATGAACCTACCCTTAGATGTACATGGGTTGACCAACCAAAGTTGGGCTTGTGTGCAGTCTAAGTGGATTCTAGTACCCGCTAAGAAATTAGGGTAATTCCTCAAGTTGGAGGTAGAGGCTACCAATTCGAATAAAATAGTGGGAGAAACCTTTTGATTAAAGTCCAAATATTTAGGTTTAATGAATCAATTACTAATTAGGTTATGGTTCTCCTTTATGCAAATATGGCCACTTCCCTATCGCTCCGATCATTGTTGGACAATGATAAGTTGGTGGGACCCAACTTCGGTAGCTGGTATCGAAAGTTGAAGATAGTCCTGGAGCATGAACGGATCCTATATGTGATAATGGATCCTGCACCTGAGGAGCCAGCTGCCAATGCACATGGAACAGTCAGAGACACTTACCAGAAGTGGCTCAGTGACCGGACCATGGTGCGCTGTATCATGCTGGCTGTCATGAGCGATGAGTTCAGTCGTAGATTCGAGACAGCTCAGCCAAAGGACATGCTTCAAGTGTTGGAGGATGCCTTTGGCACACCCGATGACGTAGAGAGGCACAAGACTAGTTGTGGCATCTTCAACGCCAAAATACGGGATGGTGTCTCAGTCACTGATCATGTATTGTACATGATCGAGCTGATGGAACGATTGAGCAAGCTCGGCTTTCCCTTGCATGAGCAGCTTGGGAAAGATGCAATACTGAACTCATTGCCCAAGTCTTATCTCTCATTCCTCACTCATTATAGAATGACAAAGCCTGAAGAGAACTACCACGGGTTACTGGGGTTGCTTCAAAACTTTGAGAAGGATCACCAACTTTGCAAGGAGTCGGTGAATTTAGTGGGAGGTTCGTCTTCTGGTTCTCGATCTTTGAGAAAGGGAAGAAGAACAAGAAGAAGAAAGTGAAGAAGGTGCAAGTTCAGGCTGGGACATCAGTGCAGAGCCAGACCAAAAAGATCAAGCCTGATAAGAGTCTATTCTACTGGCAAGCACCCTAGATTAGACAGTATGTCAGATATCTACTTATGGCACTGTAGGCTAAGTCATATAAACAAGAACAGAATAAACAGGTTGACTCAAGAGGGAATCCTCGAAGTCAGTGATTATGAATCACTTCCAACCTGTGAGTCCTGTCTTCTTGGTAAAATGACCAAGTCACCTTTTACTGAAAAAGGTGAGAGAGCTACTAAGCTCTTGGGCCTAGTACATACTGATGTATGCAGGCCCATGAGCACACCAGTGCTAGAGGTGGATATTTTTACTTCATAACTTTCACGGATGACCTATCCCGATATGGATATGTCTATCTGATGAAACATAAGTCGGATTCATTTGAAATGTTCAAACGATTCCGAAGTGAAGTAGAAAAATAAACTGGGAAGAGTATTAAAACTCTTCGATCTGATCGAGGAGGAGAATACCTTTCTAGTAAATTTCTCACATATCTAGAAGAGAATGGGATTCTCTTCCAATGGACTCCTCCATGAACACCATAGCATAATGGTGTGTCTGAAAGGAGGAATCGGACTCTGTTAGACATGGTCCGATCCATAATGGGTTTTGCTAGCTTGCCGATATCCTTCTATGGATATGCACTCGAATCGGCCTGTTATCTGTTAAATAGGGTTCCAAGTAAGTCTGTAATTAAGACTCCATATGAGATATGGACAGGGCGTAAGCCAGTACTTTCACACCTAAGGGTCTGGGGGTGCCCGGCCTATGTCAAACGATTAGTCACAGACAAACTTGGACCTAGGTCTGACAAATGCTCATTCATAGGGTACCCCAAAGAGATAAAAGGATATTTTTTCTACCATGCTGATGAACAAAAGATGTTCGTTAGCCTTAAGGCAATCTTTTTAGAAAAGGAGTTCCTTGGTGAAGGAATCGTTGCCTCTAAGGTTGAACTTGATGAAGTTCAACAGGTAGAAGGACCGACACCAATAGCTGAACTTGAGTCTGATATGATTAGATCATATCCGGAGCCTAATATACCTGCACCATTAAGGCGATCCGATAGAGTACCGCGTCAGCCAGACAGATACTACGGTTTCTTGGTCTGGGACGGTGATCCCATCGAACTTGATGAGAATAATGAGGATCCGATCACCTATATGGATGCTATGCAGAGACCTGATTCTGAGAAATGGCTTGAAGCCATGAAATCCGAAATGGAGTCCATGAAGGTCAACGATGTATGGACATTGGTTGACCCACCTGAAGGGGTTAAACCCATTGGGTGTAAATGGGTCTTCAAAAGGAAGAGGGGCGCAGACGGAAAGGTAGAGACCTATAAAGCCCATCTGGTTACCAAGGGGTATCGTCAACGTTATGGTATTGACTATGACGACATGTTTTTTCCTGTGGCAATGCTCAAATCTATTCGGATAATGCTTGCAATAGCTGCCCATCTGGATTATGAGATCTGGCAGATGGATGTAAAGACAGCTTTCCTGAATGGAGAGCTGACCGAAGAAGTGTATATGATACAACCTGAGGGGTTTACATCCACAGATGAGTCCAAGGTGTGCAAGCTTCAGAGATCCATTTATGGACTGAAGCAAGCTTCTCGGAGTTGGAATATGCATTTTGATAAGGTGATCAAAATGTATGGCTTCATTAAGAATGGAGAAGAGCTCTGCATCTATAAATGGGCAAATGGTCCAGTTGTGGTATTTCTTGTCTTGTACGTAAATAACATTCTCTTAATCAGGAATGATATCCCTGCACTACAGGGAATAAAAATTTAGTTGTCATCACAGTTCTCCATGAAGGACTTGGGTGAAGCATCCTACATCCTAGGGATGAAGATCTATAGGGATAGATCTAAAAGGATGCTTGGGTTATCCCAGTCCATGTACATGACACTGTGCTGAAGAGGTTCAGCATGGAGAATTCCAAGAAGGGCTATCTACCGATAGGCCATGAAATTTCTCTCTCTAAGAAGGATTGTCCGACAACTCCTGAAGAGAGAGAGCGTATGAGTAGAGTCCCATATGCTTCAGCCGTGGGATCTATCATGTACGCTATGACATGTACAAGACCAGATGTGGCATACTCACTAGGAGTAGTGAGTGATACCAATCTGATCCTGGAGAAAACCACTGAAAAGTGGTTAAAGCCATCCTTAAGTATTTGAGAAATACTAAGGACCAATGGTTGGTTTATGGCGAGTCAGATCTGAAACTTGTGGGGTTCACAGACTCCAGCTTCCAATCTGACCACGATGACAGCAGGAGTGTGTCGGGTTATATCTTTACTCTGAATGGTGGAGCCATCTGCTGGAAGAGTTCCAAGCAGCATGCTGTGGCAGACTCTGTTTGTGAAGCGGAGTATATCGCAGCATTAGATGCCACGAAAAAAGCTGTGTGGCTGAGAAAATCCATCACTGAGCTCGGAGTAACACCCTCCCTTGATGGTCCAGTCCTGCTCTACTGCGACAGCACTGGTGCCATAGCTCAGGTGAAGGAACCCAAAGCACATTAGCGGACGAAGCACATCTTGCGTCGCTTCCACCTGATCCGAGAGATCGTGGATCGAGGTGACGTCGACCTTCAGAAGATCGACGGAAAGGAGAACCTAGCCGACCCCTTCACTAAAGCCCTGGCAATAAAGGAGTTCGACAACCATAAGTCGAAGATGGGTATTAGATACTGTGCCGAGTGGCTTTAGGATAAGTGGGAGTTGTTGGGAAATGTGTCCCAAAAAGTCAATCGTCAAGCTGTTGACTGTTGAGCAACCAAGTATTGTAATTGATTTGTTAATAAATAAAATATATTTGGCATTTTCGTCATAAGCTTTCATCTTCTAATGAACTCTGTTGTTATGATGAAGTCCTTAGGACTATTTAAGTTCGATAAAGAGAAGATTTATCGATTAGTCCTTAAAACTGTTCACGACCAAATGATAGGTTGTTAATAAGGACGACAGCTTCTATCGAGCATAGGTCGCTGTAGGCCATATGGGTTGGTTGTCCTCTTAACCAAAGAGTGTGGAGACACTGGTATGGCATACAGGTGAGATGTAAGGGTACATCGTCATTGAACGTGACCAACTCCAGAGTATTCTACTGTCGAGAATATCTCTGATGGGATATAGGTATAAGTGTCCCTTAGACCTGAGATCGCCTCAGTGACTTGCAAGCAACTCACTGTGCTTTGGTACTGGACTAACTAAATTTTTAATTCAGAGACGGAAGGCTTCTGGGCACAGTCAAGTACTTGCGAAGTCAGAGTGTGATCGAGATGGGATTGACCACTCCAAGAGTTGGAGAAGAATGAGTCGCTGTATTTCAATTTAGCAAAACCTTGGCCCGGGTAATCCATCAGATGGATTTGATATTTTGAAATACAATGTGGACAACCTGATCAGAGTTGACAGTTGAGCTCTGGGGTGTCCTATGATCATTTTGGTCAAGGGGATGAATTATATGAAAACTATATCTGCATGGGTTCTAAGGATGTTGTTCTACACATTCGACCTATCCGGTCGTCGGGTACCATTGCTAGATGGTCACTTCGATTGGTATAGAATTTATTCCTATGCTACCGGCTTAGGTTTGGACCTATGAGGTCACACGCATTAGAGTTCATGATCTGATCAGATGGTTGATCAACGATTAAGAATCGTTCTAGATTAAATGATCAATACGATTGACATTTAACCCAGTGCAAGTGTTGCAGGAGGATCTATTAGCAATTCGATTGCTGATTGGCTTAATTTGATTAAGCCAATAGGCTGAGATTAAGTCTAATTAAATATGATTTAATTAAATTTAGTTTGGGCTTGATTGGATCAAGTTCAATTGGTTTATTGGATAAGCCAAGTGCAAGGAAAAACAGTCCTAGTTCAACTAGGACTTGGGTCAATCTAATTTCTAATTTGATTAGAAAATTAAATCAGATTTAAATCTAATTTAATCTGATTAAATTAAGTTTTTAATTAGGTTAAGACCTATTTTAATTAGGTTGATCTAATTTTGAATTGATTTGGTTTGGGAAACCAAATTAAAACAAGTCATAAGACAGAATCCTAGTAAGACTAGGATTCCACCTTGCACCACATAAGCCTTCTCCATGCCCTCTCTCTTATTCAACGCCAATCTCACTTATTTTGTGTGACAAAAGCCCTCTCTCAGATCTCTCCCACGTTCACAAAAGGTCTCCTCTCTTCTTTCTTACATGGAAGGTGGTTTGGATCAAATCTAAAAGGAATAAGTTTGGATTTCGAATTCTATGAGATAGAGTTTTAGAAATCCAAAACTCTTTCAATTTTGCACCGAATTTATCCAAATTTTTTTTGGAATTTTTGTGGCTTTTAGGATATACATTGTGCACCCTTTTCTGGCAATCCATGTATGAAAATATAAAGGAGGTGCTCAAGAGTTGGGCGTCCCTTAACTTGCCATGTTTGGATAAGCCTTGACTAGGTGTTTGACCTAGACATCTCTCTATATAAGATGAGTTTCTTTGTGAAATTTTAGGAAAAGTTAGATATTTGAGAGACCTTTGTTCCATCCAAAAATCAGAGAGAAATACCTTTGGGTCATGGAGATATAAAAGACGCAAGTTTGGATATCTAGAGAGAAAAATGTGAAGAAGAAGAGGGTCTTCTTCTTGGGTTTTTGTTTTCATATCTTTCCTCCCTCCATCTTGAGTTTCCTGAGAGTGTCTCAGATCTGAAACTCCTCCTTTTACTTTCCATCTTTGGAAGAGTTCAAATCAAGAAGAAGGAGGCACCTGATCAACCATCAAAGAAGGATCAGCGCAGTACTAGCATACTGTGCTGATTTCCTGAAGCAGGACTTCTGATCGAGATTCGTGGGCTCGTGTGGATGACTCCTAGAGGCCGGATGCGTGTGCGGCTTGCAACATCATCCTCAAGCCCAGATCAGCATGGTTAGAACATCTAACTTGCAAGGTAATAGATCTAATCTATTGTTTAATACATACATTAGATGTAGTATAGAAACATGTTGATATGATCAACATGTAGTTCATGCTATATTTATATATTTTAATTTTTGATTTAATGCCATGTAATAATCATGTAATAGGATCTTAGATCTAAGGATTTTCTGATCTTAGAAAATAAATTTTGATTTATTTTAGTCTTCCGCTGTATGATCTTGAAAAAGTTTCAAGATCTTCAAGATCTAACCCTGAAACCCTAGATCTGGTTCCTACACTTTATCGTCAGGGCTTTAGTGAAGGGGTCGGCCAGGTTCTCCTTTCCGTCAATCTTCTAAAGGTTGACGTCACCTCGATTCATGATCTCTCAGACCAGGTGGAAGCGATGCAAGATGTGCTTCGTCCGTGATGTGCTTTGGGTTCCTTCGCCTGAGCTATGGCACCAGTGCTGTCACAGTAGAGCAGGATCGGACCATCGAGGGAGAGTGCTACTCCGAGCTCGTTGATGAATTTCCTTAGCCACACAGCTTCCTTCCGGCATCCGATGCTGCGATGTACTCTGCTTCACAAACAGAGTCCGCCACAGTATGTTGCTTGGAACTCTTCCAGCAGATGGCTCCACCATTCAGAGTAAAGATATAACCGACACGCTCCTGCTGTCATCATGGTCAGATTGGAAGCTAGAGTCTGTGAACCCCACAAGTTTCAAATCTGACTCGCCATAAACCAACCATTGGTCCTTAGTATTTCTCAAATACTTAAGGATGGCTTTAACCACTTTCCAGTGATTTTCTTCAGGATCAGATTGGTATCTACTTACTACTCCTAATGAGTCTGCCACATCTGATCTTGTACATATCATGGCGTACATGATAGATCCCACGGCTGAAGCATATGGGATTCTACTCATACGCTCTCTCTCTCTTCAGGAGTTATCGGACAATCCTTCTTAGAGAGAGAAATTCCTTGGCCTATCGGTAGATAGCCCTTCTTGGAATTCTCCATGCTAAACCTCTTCAGCACAGTGTCTATGTACATAACTGGGATAACCCAAGCATCCTTTTAGATCTATCCCTATAGATCTTCATCCCTAGGATGTAGGATGCTTCACCCAAGTCCTTCATGGAGAACTGTGATGACAACCAAACTTTTATTCCCTGTAGTGCGGGGATGTCATTCCCGATTAAGAGAATATCATCCACGTACAAGACAAGGAATACCACAACTGGGCCATTTGCCCATTTATAGATGCAGGACTCTTCTCCATTCTTAATGAAGCCATACATTTTGATCACCTTATCAAAATGCATGTTCCAACTTCGAGAAGCTTGCTTCAATCAATAAATGGATCTCTGAAGCTTGCACACCCTGGACTCATCTGTGGATGTAAACCCCTCAGATTGTATCATATACACCTCTTCGATCAGCTCTCCATTCAGGAAAGCTATCTTTACATCCATCTGCCAGATCTCATAATCCAGATGGGCAGCTATTGCAAGCATTATCCGAATGGATTTGAGCATTGCCACAGGAAAAAACGTCTCGTCATAGTCAATACCATAATGTTGACGATACCCCTTGGTGACCAGACGGGCTTTATAGGTCTCCACCTTTCCGTCTGCGCCCCTCTTCCTTTTGAAGACCCATTTACACCCAATGGGTTTAACCCCTTCAGGTGGGTCAACCAATATCCGTATATCATTAACCTTCATGGACTCCATTTCGGATTTCATGACTTCAAGCCATTTCTCGGAATCAGGTCTCTGTATTGCATCCATATAGGTGATCGGATCCTCATTATTCTCATCAAGTTCGATGGGATCACCGTCTCGGACCAAGAAACTGTAATATCTGTCCGACTGATGCGGTACTCTATCGGATCGCCTTAATGGTGCAGGTACATTGGGCTCCGGATCTGATCTAATCATATCCGACTCAGGTTCAGCTATTGGTGTCGGTCCTTCTACCTGTTGAACTTCATCAAGTTCAACCTTAGAGGCAACGGTTCCTTTACCAAGGAACTCCTTTTCTAAAAAGATTGCCTTAAGGCTGACGAACACCTTTTGTTTATCAGCATGGTAGAAAAAATATCCTTTTGTCTCTTTGGGGTACCCTATGAATGAGCATTTGTCAGACCTAGGTCCAAGTTTGTCTGTGACTAATCGTTTGACATAGGCCGGGCACCCCCAGACCCTAAGGTGTGAAAGTGCTGGCTTACGTCCCGTTCATATCTCATATGGAGTCTTAATTACAGACTTACTTGGAACCCTATTTAACAGATAACAGGCCGATTCGAGTGCATATCCCCAGAAGGATATTGGCAAGCTAGCAAAACCCATCATGGATCGGACCATGTCTAACAGAGTCCGATTCCTCCTTTCAGACACACCATTATGCTGTGGTATTCCTGGAGGAGTCCATTAGGAGAGAATCCCATTCTCTCCTAGATATATGAGAAACTCACTAGAAAGGTATTCTCCTCCTCGATCAGATCGAAGAGTTTTAATACTCTTTTCAGTTTATTTTTCTACTTCACTTCAGAATCGTTTGAACATTTCAAATGAATCTGACTTATGTTTCATCAGATAACATATCCATATCGGGATAGGTCATCCATGAAAGTTATGAAGTAAAAATATCCACCTCTAGCACTGGTGCTCATGGGCCCGCATACATCAGTATGTACTAGGCCCAAGAGCTCAGTAGCTCTCTCACCTTTTCTAGTAAAAGGTGACTTGATCATTTTATCAAGAAGACAGGACTCACAGGTTGGAAGTGATTCACAATCATTGACTTCGAGGATTCCCTCTTGAGTCAACTTGTTTATTCTGTTCTTGTTCATATGATCTAGCCTCCAATGCCATAAGTAGATATCTGACACACTATCTAATCTAGGGTGCTTGCCAGTAGAATAGACTTTTATCGGGCTTGATCTTTCTGGTCTGGCCCTGCACTGATGTCCCAGCCTGAGCATGCACCTTCTTCTTTTCTTCTTCTTGTTCTTCTTCCCTTTCTTAAAAGGTCGAGAACCAGAAGATGAACCTCCCACTAAGTTCACCGACTCCTTATGAAGTTGGTGATCCTTCTCAAAGTTTTGAAGCAACCCCAGTAACTCATGGTAGTTCTCTTCAGGCTTTGTCATTCTATAATGAGTGAGGAATGAGAGATAAGACTTGGATAGCGAGTTCAGTATTGCATCTTTCCCAAGCTGTTCATGCAAGAGAAAGCCGAGCTTGCTCAATCGTTCCATCAGCTCGATCATGTACAATACATGATCAGTGATAGAGGCACCATCTCGCATTTTGACGTTGAAGATGGCACAACTAGTCTTGTGCCTCTCTACATCATCGGATGTGCCAAAGGCATCCTCCAACACTTGTTGCATGTCCTTTGGCTGAGCCATCTCGAATCTACGACTGAACTCGTCGCTCATGGCAGCCAGCATGATACAGTGCACCATGGTCCGGTCACTGAGCCACTTATGGTAAGTATCTCTGACTGTTCCACGTGCATTGGCAGCTGGCTCCTCAGGTGCAGGATCCATTATCACATATAGGATCCATTCATGCTCCAGGACTATCTTCAACTTTTGGTACTAGCTACCGAAGTTGGGTCCCATCGACTTATCATTGTCCAACAATGATTGGAGCGATAGGGTAGTGGCCATATTTGCACAAAGAAAAATCATAACCTAATTAGTAATTAATTCATTAAACCTAAAGATTTGGACTTTAATCAAAAGATTTCTCCCACTATTTTATTCGAATTGGTAGCCTCTACCTCCAATTCGAAAAATTATCCTAATTCCTTAGTGGGTACTAGAATCCACTTAGACTGCACACAAGCCCAACTTTGGTTGGCCAACCCATGTATATCTAAGGATAGGTTCATAACCAATTGTTTCTCTAAACAATTTTTGTAATTTTAATTTTGCCCCAGAAACCTAATCAGTAGGCTTTGGCCTCCACTGTAAGGATCCGGTTAGGTCCAACCATTAACATGATCATACTTGGTGTATCTAACCAACGAATGATTAAGCCCAACTTTGGTTGGCTCACCTAACCACCATTAGAGAGACACTTCCAAGTTGTCATATGGTGACTGATAATTCCATTAGTCAACAAGCACCAGGCCTTTGGGTCTGCAATGATTATTGAGTTAATAGACTCGTTATCAAATACCTTAATGGGAGGCTATGACTCAGTTATCTCCATACCTTTATCATTTTAAGGACCTAATAATTTTAAAAAATTTAAATAATATAGAGGATGAGGTCAGATGAACCAGCTTATCATGATCCTTCCACTAGCTTCACCAAGTCAGCTTAAGGGAGACCATTAAAAGGGCTGGTCTAGGAGCACCTAAATCAGTCACACTGATTTACCTAGCTGACATGGGTCAGCTCGAATAGTCAAGTGATCCGATCAAAATATAATTTCACCAAGAGGCCAGGTAAGTTCGATCAGTGGGAGGGTCTGCCAAAGCTTGCCTTAGACACCATCAGAAATGGCTAGGTAAGCAGGCTCCCAATTAAAAACCACCGGTCTGGTTTACCTTAGACACCAACCAGTTTAATTAGTTTTGATTAGATCAATCTAACAGTTCGTGCTAGATCGCTTAGCCAAGATCAAGTCCATTTGGTTCTCGTTAAAGATATGGACTTGACCAACTACAACTATTATAATTGATTTAGAGAATTCTTGACCTAATCTAAGACAATAATTGATTAAATTTAGTCAATTCTCTAATTAAGTCCATCTTCAATCTAACCATAGGTCTAACCCAATTAATGGACCTAATTCTCACTAATCCATTAACCCAATGTGTTATGGTTTGTGTCTTAGGTTCTTCAATTCACAATCCTAGAACCTAATCAAACAACTTCTTAATTCTTAATTAAGTTTTGGGCTGAGGGTTGGGTTTGACTTTTCAAAAAATAATTTTCATATTTGTAAAATAATTTTACAATATAGTTCTACCAACCATATTGCATGTTTGATTCATAATCAAGATACAAGTGAAATAAACATGAAACTACTTTAGATCTAATCTAAACAGGTTCATGTAATTGAAATAATTTCAACTTTAAACAATTTCTTTGGACAAAAATTATTAACAAAGAGATTTTATTTCATATTTAAACATCTTTTAAATCTAATAAATCATAAATTTAATCTAGATCATATCTAACAAATTTATGATTAAAGATAGATCTACACAAACTAGGACAACCTTTGCACTGTAAGGGGTAAACCTTACAGCAGGACAACCTTGCAGTTCGTGATTGATCTAAAATTTTAATTTCAGATTTAATAATCAGATTATAAATTAGATCTAATCTAAGAAATAATCTAAGCATATATAAATAATCATGTAATAAAGAACCTAGGCTCTAATACCAATTGATAGGAACCAGATCTAGGGTTTCAGGGTTTGATCTTGAAATTTTTTCAAGATCATACAGCGGAAGACTAAAATAAATCAAAATTTATTTTTTAAAATTAGAGAATCCCTAGATATAAGATTCTATTACATGATTATTATATAATATTAAATCAGAAATTAAAATATATAAATACAGCATGAACTACAAGTTGATCATATCAACATGTTTCTATACTACATCTAACGTATGTATTAAACAATAGATCAGATCTATTACCATACAAGTTAGACGTTCTAACCCGTTGATTCAGCTTGAGGATGATGTTGCAAGCTGCACATGCGTCCGGCCTCTAGGAGTCGTCCACACGAGCCCACGAATCTCGATCAGAAGTCCTGCTTCAGGAAATCAGTACAGTATGCTAGTACTGCGCTGATCCTTCTTTGATGGTTGAACAGGTGCCTCTTTCTTCTTGATTTGGACTCTTCTAAAGATGAAAAGTAGGAGGAGGAGTTTCATATCTGAGATGCTCTTAGGAAACTCAAGATGGAGGGAGAAAAGATATGAAAACAAACAACCCTAGAAGAAGACCCTCTTCTTCTTCTCGTTTCTCTCTCTAGACATCCTAACTTGTGTCTTTTATATCTCCACGACCCAAAGGTCTTTCTCTCTGATTTTTGGATGGCCCAAAGGTCACTCAAATATCTATCTTTTTCAAAAATTTTATGAAGAAACTCATTTTATATATAGAGATATGATAGAGTCCTTGTCTAGGTCAAATACCTAGTCAAGGCATATCCAAACATGGCAAGTTAAGGGGTGCCCAACTCTTGAGCACCTCCTCCTTATTTTCATACATGGATCACTATAAAAGGGTGCATAATATGTACCCTAAAATCTATAAAAATTTCAAAAAAAATTTGGATAGATTCGGTTCAAAATTGAAAGAGCTTTGGATTTCTAAAACTCTATCTCATAGAATTCAAAATCCAAACTTATTTCTTTTTGATTTGATCCAAACCACCTTCCATGTAAGAAAGAAGAGAGGAGACCTTTTGTGAATGTGGAAGAAATCTGGGAGAGGGCTTTTGTCACACAAAATAAGAGGAGATTGGCATTGAATGAGAGAGAGGGCGTGGGGAATGCTTATGTGGTGCAAGGTGGAATCTTAGTCTTACTAGGATTCTATCTTATGACTTGTTTTAATTTGGTTTCTCAAATCAAATCAAACCAAAATTAGATCAATCTAATTAAAATAGGTCTTAACCCAATTAAGAACCTAATTTAATCAGATTAAATTAGATTTAAATCTGATTTAATTTTCTAATCAAATTAGAAATTAAATTGACCCAAGTCCTAGTTGAACTAGGACTAGTTTTTCCTTACACTTGGCTTATCCAATAAACCAATTGGACTTGATCTAATCAAGCCCAAACTAAATCTAATTAAATCATATTTAATTAGACTTAATCTCAGCCCATTGGCTTAATCAAATTAAGCCAATTAGCAATCAAATTGCTAATCGATCCTCCTGCAACACTTGCACTGGGTTAAATGTCAATCGTATTGATCATTTAACCCTAGAACGATTCTTAATCGTTGATCAACCATCCGATCGGATCATGAACTCTAATGTGTGTGACCTCATAGGTCCAAACCTATGTCAGTAGCACAAAATAAATTTCTATACCAATCAAAGTGACCATCTAGTAATGGTACCCGACGATCGGATAGGTCGAATGTGTAGAACAACATCCTTAGAACCCATGCGGATACAGTTTTCATATAATTCATCCCCTTGACCAAAATGATCATAGGACACCCCAGAGTTCAACTGTCAACTCTGATCAGGTTGTCCACATTGTATTTCAAAATATCAAATCCATCTGATGGATTACCCTAGCCAAGATTTTGCTAAATTGAAATATAGTGACTCATTCTTCTCCAACTCTTGGAGTGGTCAATCCCATCTCGATCACACTCTGACTTTGCAAGCACTTGACTGTGCCCAAAATCCTTCCATCTCTGAATTAGAAATTCAGTTAGTCTAGTATCAAAGCACAGTGAGTTGCTTGCAAGTCACTGAGGCGATCTCAAGTCTAAGGGACACTTATACCTATATCCCATCAGAGACATTCTCGATAGCAGAATACTCTGAAGTTGGTCACGTTCAATGATGATGTACCAATACATCTCACCTGTATGCCATACCAGTATCTTCACACTCTTTGGTTAAGAGGACAACCAACCCATATGGCCTACAGCGACCTATGCTCGATAGAAGCTGTCGTCCTTATTAACAGCCTATCATTTGGTCGTGAACTGTTTTAAGGACTAATCGATAAATCTTCTCTTTATCGAATCAAAATAGTCCTAAGGACTTCATCATAACAATGGAGTTCATTAGAAGATGAAAGCTTATGATGAAAATGCCAAATATATTTTATTTATTAACAAATCAATTACAATACTTGATTGCTCAACCGTCAACAGCTTGACGATTGGCTTTTTGGGACACATTTCCCAAAATATATTTTGAACACTTGATATATAGGCTAGAAGTTTTCAAATCATATGATTTTTGATATGTAAGTAGTTTTTGTTCGAAAATATGTCCCAAAAGCCAATCGTCAAGCTGTTGACGGTTGAGCAACCAAGTATTGTAATTAATTTGTTAATAAGTAAAATATATTTGGCATTTTCATCATAAGCTTTCATCATCTAATGAACTCCGTTGTTTTGATGAAGTCTTTAGGACTATTTAGATTCAATAAAGAGAGAATTTATCGATTAGTCCTTAAAATTATTCACGATCAAATGATAGGCTGTTAATAAGGACGACAACTTCTATCGAGCATAGGTCACTGTAGGCCATATGGGTTGCTTGTCCTCTTAACCAAAGAGTGTGGAGATACTGGTATGATATACAATTGAGATGTAAGGATACATCATCATTGAACATGACCAACTCCAGAACATTCTGCTGTCGAGAATGTCTCTGATGGGATATAGGTATAAGTATCCCTTAGACCTGAGATCGCCTCAGTGACTTGTAAGCAACTCACTGTGCTTTGGTACTGGACTAACTAAATTTCTAATTCAGGGATAGAAGGCTTCTGGGCACAGTCAAGTACTTGCGAAGTCAGAGTGTGATCGAGATGGGATTGACCACTCCAAGAGTTGGAGAAGAATGAGTCGTTGTATTTCAATTTAGCAAAACCTTGGCCAGGATAATCCATCAGATGGATTTGATATTTTGAAATACAATGTGGACAACCTAATCAGAGTTGATAGTTGAACTCTGGGGTGTCCTATGATCATTTTGGTCAAGGGGATGAATTATATGAAAACTATATCCGCATGGGTTCTAAGGATGTGTTCTACATATTCGACCTATCCGGTCGTCGGGTACCATTGCTAGATGGTCACTTCGATTGGTATAAAAATTTATTTCTGTGCTACTGGCTTATGTTCGGACCTATGAGGTCATACACATTAGAGTTCATGATCCGATCAGATGGTTGATCAACGATTAAGAATCATTTTAGGGTTAAGTGATCAATACGATTGATATTTAACCCAGTGCAAGTGTTGCAGGAAGATCGATTAGCAATTCGATTGCTAATTGGCTTAATTTGATTAAGCCAATGAGCTGAGATTAAGTCTAATTAAATATAATTTAATTAAATTTAGTTTGGACTTGATTGGATCAAGTCCAATTGGTTTATTGGATAAGCCAAGTGTAAGGAAAAACTAGTCCTAGTTCAACTAGGACTTGGGTCAATCTAATTTCTAATTTGATTAAAAAATTAAATCAGATTTAAATTTAATTTAATATGATTAAATTAGTTTTTAATTGGGTTAAGACCTATTTTAATTGGATTGATCTAATTTTGGTTTGATTTAGTTTGAGAAACCAAATTAAAACAAGTCATAAGATAGAATCTTAGTAAGACTAGGATTCCACCTTGCGCCACATAAGCCTTCCCCACGCCCTCTCTCTCATTCAACGCCAATCTCCCCTTATTTTGTGTGACAAAAGCCCTCTCCCAGGTCTCTCCCACGTTCACAAAAGGTTTCCTCTCTTCTTTCTTACATGGAAGGTGGTTTGGATCAAATCAAAGAGGAATAAGTTTAGATTTCGAATTCTTTGAGATAGAGTTTTAGAAATCCAAAACTCTTTCAATTTTGCACCAATTTATCTAATTTTTTTTTAAAATTTTATAGCTTTTGGGGTACATATTTTGCATCCTTTCCTAGTGATCCATGCATGAAAATAAGGAGGAGGTACTCAAGAGTTGGGTGCCCCTTATCTTGCCATGTTTGGATAAGTCTTGACTAGGTATTTGACCTAGACAAGGACTCTATCATATCTCTCTTTATAAAATGAGTTTCTTTATAAAATTTTTGAAAAAGAAAGAGATTTGAGAGACCTTTGGGCCATCCAAAAATCAAAGAGAAAACCTTTGGGTTGTGAAGATATAACAGACACAAGATAGGGTATCTAGAGAGAGAAACGAGAAGAAGAAGAGGGTCTTCTTCTAGGGTTGTTTGTTTTCATATCTTTCCTCCCTCCATCTTGAGTTTCCTGAGAGCGTCTCAGATCTGAAACTCCTCCTCCTACTTTTTATCTTTGGAAGAGTCCAAATCAAGAAGAAGGAGACACTTGATCAACCATCAAAGAAGGATCAGCACAGTACTAGCATACTGTGCTGATTTCCTGAAGTAGGACTTTTGATCGAGATTCGTGGGCTCGTGTGGATGACTCCTAGAGGCCGGATGTGTGTGCGGCTTGCAACATCATCCTCAAGCCCAGATCAGCGAGGTTAGAACATCTAACTTTAAGGTAATAGATCTGATCTATTGTTTAATACATACATTAGATGTAGTATAGAAACATGTTGATATGATCAACATGTAGTTCATGCTGTATATATATATTTTTAATTTTTGATTTAATGCTATATAATAATCATGTAATAGAATCTTAGATCTAAGGATTCTTTATTTTAGAAAATAAATTTTGATTTATTTTAGTCTTCCGCTGTATGATCTTGAAAAAGTTTCAAGATATAATCCTGAAACCTTAGATCAGGTTCCAACAATTGGTATCAGAGCCTAGGTTCTTTATTACATGATTATTTATACATGCTTAGATTATTTTTTAGATTAGATCTAATTTATAATCTGATTATTAAATCTAAAATTAAAATTTTAGATCAATCACGAACTGCAAGGTTGTCCTGCTGTAAGGTTTACCCCTTACAGTGCAAAGGTTGTCCTAGTTTGTGTAGATCTATCTTTAATCATAAATTTGTTAGATATGATCTAGATTAAATTTATGATTTATTAGATTTAAAAGATATTTAAATCTAAAATAAAATCTCTTTGTTAATAATTTTTGTGCAAAGAAATTGTTTAAAGTTGAAATTGTTTCAATTACATGAACCTGTTTAGATTAGATCTAAAGTAGTTTCATATTTATTTCACTTGTATCTTGATTATGAATCAAACATGCAATATGGTTGGTGAAATCATATTGTAAAATTATTTTACAAATATAAAAATTATTTTTTGAAAAATCGAACCCAACCCTCAGTCCAAAACTTAATTAAGAATTAAGAAGTTATTTGATTAGGTTCTAAGATTGTGAATTGAAGAACCTAAGACACAAACCATAACACATTGGGTTAATGGGTTAGTGAAAATTAGGTCCATTAATTGGGTTAGACCTATGGTTAGATTAAAGATGGACTTAATTAGATAATTGACTAAATCTAATCAATTATTATCTTTGATTAGGTCAAGGATTCTCTAAATCAATTACAATAGTTGTAGTTGGTCAAGTCCATATCTTTAACGAGAACCAAATGGACTTGATTCTTGACTAAGCGGTCTAGCACGAACTGTTAGGTTGATCTAATCGAAACTAATTAAACCAGTTGGTGTCTCAGGTAAACCAGACCAGTGGTTTTTAATTGGGAGCCCGCTTACCTAACCATTTCTGATGGTGTCTAAGGCAAGCTTTGGTAGACCCTCCCACTGATCGAACTTATCTGACCTCTTGGTGAAATTATATTTTGATCGGATCACTTGACTATTCAAGCTGACCCATGTCAGCTAGGTAAATCAGTGTGACTGATTTAGGTACTCCTAGACCAGCCCTTTTAATGATCTCCCTTAAGCTGACTTGGTGAAGCCAGTGGGAGGATCATGATAAGCTGATTCATCTTTCTCAACCTCTAAATTATTTAAATCCTCTAAAATTATTAGGTCCTTAAAATGATAAAGTTATGGAGATAACTGAGTCATAGCCTCCTATTAAGATGTTTGATAATGAGTCCATTAACTCAATAATCATTGCAGACCCAAAGGCCTGGTGCTTGTTGACTAATGGAATTATCACTCATCATATGACGACTTGGAAGTATTTCTCTAATGGTGGTTAGGTGAGCCAACCAAAGTTGGGCTTAATCATTCGTTGGTTAGATACACCAAGTATGATCATGTTAATGGTTGGACCTAACCGGATCCTTACAATGGAGGCCAAAGCCTACTGATTAGGTTTCTGGGGCAAAATTAAAATTACTAGAAATTATTTAGAGAAACAATTGATTATGAACCTACCTTTAGATGTACATGGGTTGGCCAACCAAAGTTGGGCTTGTGTGTAGTCTAAGTGGATTCTAGTACCCACTAAGAATTAGGGTAATTCCTCGAATTGGAGGTAGAGGCTATCAATTCGAATAAAATAGTGGGAGAAATCTTTTGATTAAAGTTCAAATCTTTAGGTTTAATGAATAATTACTAATTAGGTTATAATTTTCTTTTGTACAAGATATGGCCACTTCCCTATCGCATCGATCATTGTTGGACAATGATAAGTTGGTGGGATCCAACTGAAGGAACCAGATCTAGGGTTTCAAGGTTAGATCTTGAAATTTTTTCAAGATCATACAGCGGAAGACTAAAATAAATCAAAATTTATTTTCTAAAACAGAGAATCCCTAGATCTAAGATCCTATTATATGATTACTACATAGCATTAAATCAGAAATTAAAATATATAAATATAGCATGAACTACATGTTGATCATATCAACATGTTTCTATACCACATCAAATGTATGTATTAAACAATAGATCAGATCTATTACCTTGCAAGTTAGACGCTCTAACCTCGTTGATCCGGGATTAAAGATGATGTTGCAAGCCGCACACGCATCCGGCCTCTAGGAGTCATCCACACGAGCCCACGAATCTCGATCAGAAGTCCTGCTTCAGGAAATCAGCACAGTATGCTAGTACTGCGCTGATCCTTCTTTGATGGTTGATCAGGTGCCTCCTTCTTCTTGATTTGGACTCTTCCAAAGATGGAAAGTAAAAGGAGGAGTTTCAGATCTGAGACGCTCTCAGGAAACTCAAGATGGAGGGAGGAAAGATATGAAAACAAAAAACCCTAGAAGAAGACCCTCTTCTTCTTCACATTTTTCTCTCTAGACACCCTAACTTGCATCTTTTATATCTCCACCACCCAAAGGTCTTTCCCTCTGATTTTTGGATGGCATAAAGGATCTCAAACATCTATCTTCTCCTAAAAGTTTATGAAGAAACTCATTTTATACAGAGAGATATGATAGAGTCTTTGTCTAGGTCAAATACCTAGTCAAGGCTTATCCAAACATGGCAAGTTAAGGGGCGCCCAACTCTTGAGCACCTCCTCCATATTTTCATGCATGGATTACCAGCAAAGGGTGCACAATGTGTACCTTAAAATCCATAAAAATTTCAAAAAAGATTTGGATAAATTCGGTGCAAAATTGAAAGAGTTTTGGATTTCTAAAACTCTATCTCATAGAATTCGAAATCCAAACTTATTCCTTTTTGATTTGATCCAAATCACCTTCCATGTAAGAAAGAAGAGAGGAAACCTTTTGTGAACATGGGAGAGACCTGGGAGAGGGCTTTTGTCACACAAAATAAGTGAAGATTGGCATTGAATAAGAGAGAGGGCGTGGGGAAGGCTTATGTGGTGCAAGGTGGAATCCTAGTCTTACTAGGATTCTATCTTATGACTTGTTTTAATTTGGTTTTCCAAACTAAATCAAACCAAAATTAGATCAAACTAATTAAAATAGGTCTTAACCCAATTAAGAATCTAATTTAATCAGATTAAATTAGATTTAAATCTGATTTAATTTTCTAATCAAATTAGAAATTAGATTGACCCAAGTCCTAGTTGAACTAGGACTAGTTTTTCCTTGCACTTGGCTTATCCAATAAACCAATTGGACTTGATCCAATCAAGTCCAAAATAAATTTAATTAAATATATTTAATTAGACTTAATCTCAGCCATTGGCTTAATCAAATTAAGCCAATTAGCAATCGAATTGCTAATCGATCCTCCTGCAACACTTGCACTGGGTTAAATGTCAATCGTATTGATCATTTAACCCTATAACGATTCTTAATCATTGATCAACCATCCGATCGGATCATGAACTCTAATGTGTGTGACCTCATAGGTCCGAACCTAAGTCGGTAGCACAGAAATAAATTCCTGTACCAATTGAAGTGACCATCTAGCAATGGTACCCGACGACCGGATAGGTTGAATGTGTAGAACAACATCCTTAGAACCCATGCGGATATAGTTTTCATATAATTCATCCCCTTGACCAAAATGATCATAGGACACCCTAGAGTTCAACTATCAACTCTGATCAGGTTGCCCACATTGTATTTCAAAATATCAAATCCATCTGATAGATTACCCTGGCCAAGGTTTTGCTAAATTGAAATACAGCGACTCATTCTTCTCCAACTCTTGGAGTGGTCAATCCCATCTCGATCACACTCTGACTTCGCAAGTACTTGACTGTGCCCAGAAGCCTTCCATCCCTGAATTAGAAATTCAGTTAGTCCAGTACCAAAGCACAGTGAGTTGCTTGCAAGTCACTGAGGCGATCTCAAGTCTAAGGGACACTTATACCTATATCCCATCAGAGACATTCTCGACAGCAGAATGCTCTGGAGTTGGTCACATTCAATGATGATGTACCCTTACATCTCACCTGTATGCCATACCAGTATCCCACACTCCTTGGTTAAGAGGACAACCAACCCATATGGCCTACAGCGACCTATGCTTGATAGAAGCTGTCGTCCTTATTAACAGCCTATCATTTGATCGTGAACAGTTTTAAGGACTAATCGATAAATCCTCTCTTTATCGAACTTAAATAGTCCTAAGGACTTCATCATAACAACGGAGTTCATTAGAAGATGAAAGCTTATGATGAAGATGTCAAATATATTTTATTTATTAACAAATCAATTACAATACTTGGTTGCTCAACCGTCAACAGCTTGACGATTGGCTTTTTGGGACACATTTCCAACAACTCCCACTTGTCCTAAAGCCACTCGACATAGTATCTAATACCCATCTTTGACTTGTGGTTGTCGAACTCCTTTATCGCCAGGGCTTTAGTGAAGGGGTCGGCTAGGTTCTCCTTTCCGTCGATCATCTGAAGGTCGACGTCACCTCGATCCACGATCTCTCAGATCAGGTGGAAGCGGCGCTAGATGTGCTTCATCCGCTGATGTGCTTTGGGTTCCTTCACCTGAGCTATGGCACCAGTGCTGTCGCAGTAGAGCAGGACTGGACCATCGAGGGAGGGTGCTACTCTGAGCTCGGTGATGGATTTTCTCAGCCACACAGCTTCCTTTGCAGCATCCGATGCTGTGATGTACTCTGCTTCACAAACAGAGTCCGCCACAGTATGCTGCTTGAAACTCTTCCAGCAGATGGCTCCACCATTCAGAGTAAAGATATAACCCGACACGCTCCTGCTGTCATCATGGTCAGATTGGAAGCTGGAGTCTGTGAACCCCATAAGTTTCAGATCTGACCACCATAAACCAACAATTGGTCCTTAGTATTTCTCAAATACTTAAGGATGGCTTTAACCACTTTTCAGTGATTTTCTCCAGGATCAGATTGGTATCTACTCACTACTCCTAGTGAGTATGTCACATCTGGTCTTGTACATGTCATGGCGTACATGATAGATCCCATGGCTGAAGCATATGGGACTCTACTCATACGCTCTCTCTCTTCAGGAGTTGTCGGACAATCCTTCTTAGAGAGAGAAATTCCATGGCCTATCGGTAGATAGCCCTTCTTGAAATTCTCCATGCTGAACCTCTTCAGCACAGTGTCTATGTACATAGACTGGGATAACCCAAGCATCCTTTTAGATCTATCCCTATAGATCTTCATCCCTAGGATGTAGGATGCTTCACCCAAGTCCTTCATGGAGAACTGTGATGACAACCAAACTTTTATTCCCTGTAGTGCGAGGATGTCATTCCCGATTAAGAGAATGTCATCCACGTACAAGACAAGGAATACCACAACTGGACCATTTGCCTATTTATAGATGCAGGGCTCTTCTCCATTCTTAATGAAGCCATACATTTTGATCACCTTATCAAAACGCATGTTCCAACTCCGAGAAGCTTGCTTCAGTCCATAAATGGATCTCTGAAGCTTGCACACCTTGGACTCATCTGTGGATGTAAACCCCTCAGGTTGTATCATATACACCTCTTTAGTCAGCTCTCCATTCAGGAAAGCTGTCTTTACATCCATCTGCCAGATCTCATAATCCAGATGGGCAGCTATTGCAAGCATTATCCGAATAGATTTGAGCATTGCCACAGGAAAAAATATCTCGTCATAGTCAATACCATAACGTTGACGATACCCCTTGGCGACCAGACGGGCTTTATAGGTCTCCACCTTTCCGTCTGTGCCCCTCTTCTTTTTGAAGACCCATTTACACCCAATAGGTTTAACCCCTTCAGGTGGGTCAACCAATGTCCATACATCATTGACCTTCATGGACTCCATTTCGGATTTCATGGCTTCAAGCCATTTCTCAGAATCAGGTCTCTGCATTGCATCCATATAGGTGATCGGATCCTCATTATTCTCATCAAGTTTGATGGGATCACTGTTTCGGATCAAGAAACCGTAGTATCTGTCCGGCTGACATGGTACTTTATCGGATCGCCTTAATGGTGCAGGTATATTGGGCTCCGGATCTGATCTAATCATATCCGACTCATGTTCAGCTATTGGTGTCGGTCCTTCTACCTGTTGAACTTCATCAAGTTCAACCTTAGAGGCAACGGTTCCTTCACCAAGGAACTCCTTTTCTAAAAAGATTGTCTTAAGGCTGACGAACACCTTTTGTTCATCTGCATAGTAGAAAAAATATCTTTTTATCTCTTTGGGGTACCCTATGAATGAGCATTTGTCAGACCTAGGTCCAAGTTTATCTGTGACTAATCGTTTGACATAGGTCGGGCACCCCCAGACCCTAAGGTGTGAAAGTGCTGGCTTACGTCCCGTCCATATCTCATATGCAGTCTTAATTACAGACTTACTTGAAACCCTATTTAATAGATAACTGGCCGATTCGAGTGCATATCCCCAGAAGGATATCGGCAAGCTAGCAAAATTCATCATGGATCGGACCATGTCTAACAAAGTCCGATTCCTCCTTTCAGACACACAATTAGACTGTGGTGTTCTTGGAGGAGTCCATTGGGAGAGAATCTCATTCTCTCCTAGATATGTGAGAAATTCACTAGAAAGGTATTCTCCTCCTCGATCAGATCGAAGAGTTTTAATACTCTTCCCAGTTTGTTTTTCTACTTCACTTCGGAATCATTTGAACATTTCAAATGAATCTGACTTATGTTTCATCAGATAGACATATCCATATCGGGATAGGTCATCCGTGAAAGTTATGAAGTAGAAATATCCACCTCTAGCACTGGTGCTCATGGGCCCGCATATATCAGTATGTACTAGGCCCAAGAGCTCTGTAGCTCTCTCACCTTTTCCAGTAAAAGGTGACTTGGTCATTTTACCAAGAAGACAGGACTCACAGGTTGGAAGTGATTCACAATCACTGACTTCGAAGATTTTTTCTTGAGTCAACCTGTTTATTCTGTTCTTGTTTATATGACCTAGCCTACAGTGCCATAAGTAGATATCTGACACACTATCTAATCTAGGGTGCTTGCCAGTTGAATAGACTCTTATCAGGCTTGATCTTTTTGGTCTGGCTCTGCACTGATGTCCCAGCCTGAACTTGCACCTTCTTCACTTTCTTCTTCTTGTTCTTCTTTCCTTTCTCAAAAGGTCGAGAACCAGAAGACGAACCTCCCACTAAGTTCACCGACTCCTTGTGAAGTTGGTGATCCTTCTCAAAGTTCTGAAGCAACCCCAGTAATCCGTGGTAGTTTACTTCAGGCTTTGCAATTCTATAATGAGTGAGGAATGGGAGATAAGACTAGGGCAGCGAGTTCAGTATTGCATCTTTCCCAAGCTGCTCATGCAAGGAAAAGCCGTGCTTGCTCAATCATTCCATCAGCTCGATCATGTACAATACATGATCAGTGACAGAGGCACCATCCCGCATTTTGGCGTTGAAGATGGCACAACTAGTCTTGTGCCTCTCCACATCATCGGGTGTGCCAAAGGCATCCTCCAACACTTGAAGCATGTCCTTTGGCTGAGCCGTCTCGAATCTGCGACTGAACTCGTCGCTCATAGCAGCCAGCATGATACAGCACACCATGGTCCAGTCACTGAGCCACTTCTGGTAAGTATCTTTGACTGTTCCACATGCATTGACAGCTAGCTCCTCAGGTGCAGGATCTATTATCGCATATAGGATCCGTTCATGCTTCAGGACTATCTTCAACTTTCGATACCAGCTACCGAAGTTGGGTCCCACCAACTTATCATTGTCCAACAATGATCGGAGCGATATGAAAGTGGCCATATTTGCACAAAGGAGAACCATAACCTAATTAGTAATTGATTCATTAAACCTAAAGATTTGGACTTTAATCAAAAGGTTTCTCCCACTATTTTATTCGAATTGGTAGCCTCTACCTCCAACTCGAGGAATTACCCTAATTCCTTAGCGGGTACTAGAATCCACTTAGACTGCACACAAGCCCAACTTTGGTTGGTCAACCCATGTACATCTAAGGGTAGGTTCATAACCAATTGTTTCTCTAAACAATTTCTAGTAATTTTAATTTTACCCCAGAAACCTAATCAGTAGGCTTTGGCCTCCACTGTAAGGATCCGGTTAGGTCCAACCATTAACATGATCACACTTGATGTATCTAACCAACGAATGATTAAGCCCAACTTTGGTTGGCTCACCTAACCACCATTAGAGAGACACTTTCAAGTCGTCATATGATGAGTGATAATTCCATTAGTCAACAAGCACCAGGCCTTTGGGTCTGCAATGATTATTGAGTTAATGGACTCATTATCAAACACCTTAATGGGAGGCTATGACTCAGTTATCTCCATAACTTTATCATTTTAAGGACCTAATAATTTTAGAGGATTTAAATAATATAGAGGATGAGGTCAGATGAACCAGCTTATCATGATCCTCCCATTGGCTTCACCAAGTCAGCTTAAGGGAGACCATTAAAAGGGCTGGTCTAGGAGCACCTAAATCAGTCACACTGATTTACCTAGCTGACATGGGTCAGCTCGAATAGTCAAGTGATCCGATCAAAACATAATTTCACCAAGAGGCCAGGTAAGTTCGATCAGTGGGAGGGTCTGCCAAAGCTAGCCTCAGACACCATCAGAAATGGCCAGGTAAGCGGGCTCTCAATTAAAAACCACCGGTCTGATTTACCTTAGACACCAACTGATTTAATTAGTTTCGATTAGATCAACCTAACAGTTCATGCTAGACCGCTTAGCCAAGAATCAAGTCCATTTGGTTCTCGTTAAAGACATGGACTTGACCAACTACAACTATTGTAATTGATCTAGAGAATCCTTGACCTAATCTAAGACAATAATTGATTAAATTTAGTCAATTCTCTAATTAAGTCCATCTTTAATCTAACCATAGGTCTAACCCAATTAATGGACCTAATTCCCACTAACCCATTAACCCAATGTGTTATGATTTGTGTCTTAGGTTCTTCAATTCACAATCCTAGAACCTAATCAAACAACTTCTTAATTCTTAATTAAGTTTTGGGCTGAGGGTTGGGTTTGGCTTTTCAAAAACTAATTTTTATATTTGTAAAATAATTTTATAATATGATTCTACCAACCATATTGCATATTTGATTCATAATCAAGATACAAATGAAATAAATATGAAACTACTTTAGATTTAATCTAAACAGGTTCATGTAATTGAAACAATTTCAACTTTAAATAATTTCTTTGCACAAAAATTATTAACAAAGAGATTTTATTTCAGATTTAAATATATTTTAAATCTAATAAATTATAAATTTAATCTAGATCATATCTAACAAATTTATGATTAAAGATAGATCTACACAAACTAGGACAACCTTTGCACTGTAAGGGGTAAATCTTACAGCAGGACAACCTTGCAGTTCGTGATTGATCTAAAATTTTAATTTTAGAATTAATAATTAGATTATAAATTAGATCTAATCTAAGAAATAATCTAAGCATGTATAAATAATCATGTAATAAAGAACCTAGGCTCTGATACCAATTGAAGGAACCAGATCTAGGGTTTTAGGGTTGATCTTGAAACTTTTTCAAGATCATACAGCGGAAGACTAAAATAAATCAAAATTTATTTTTTAAAACCAGAGAATCCCTAGATCTAAGATCTTATTACATGATTATTATATAGCATTAAATCAAAAATTAAAATATATAAATATAGCATGAACTACATGTTGATCATATCAACATGTTTCTATACCACATCTAATGTATGTATTAAACAATAGATCAGATCTATTACCTTGCAAGTTAGACGCTCTAACCTCGCTGATCCGGACTTAAGGATGATGTTGCAAGCCACACATGCATCCGGCCTCTAGGAGTCGTCCACACGAGCCCACGAATCTCGATCAGAAGTCCTGCTTCAGGAAATCAGCACAGTATGCTAGTACTGCGCTGATCCTTCTTTGATGGTTGATCAGGTGCCTCCTTCTTCTTGATTTGGACTCTTCCAAAGATGGAAAGTAAAAGAAGAAGTTTCAGATCTGAGATGCTCTCAGGAAACTCAAGATGGAGGGAGGAAAGATATGAAAACAAAAAACCCTAGAAGAAGACCCTCTTCTTCTTCACGTTTTTCTCTCTAGACACCCTAACTTGCATCTTTTATATCTCCATGACCCAAAGGTCTTTCTCTCTTATTTTTAGATGGTCAAAGGTATCTCAACTCTCTATCATTTCCTAAATTTTACGAAGAAACTCATTTTATACAGAGAGATATGATAGAGTCTTTGTCTAGGTCAAATACCTAATCAAGGCTTATCCAAACATGGCAAGTTAAGGGGCGCCCAACTCTTGAGCACCTCCTCCATATTTTTGTATATGGATTACCAGAAAAGGTACATAATGTGTACCCTAAAAGCAACAAAAATTTCAAAAAATATTTGGATAAATTCGGTGCAAAATTGAAAGAGTTTTGGATTTCTAAAACTCTATCTCATAGAATTCGAAATCCAAACTTATTCCTTTTTGATTTGATCCAAATCACCTTCCATGTAAGAAAGAAGAGAGGAAACCTTTTGTGAACGTGGGAGAGACCTGGGAGAGGGATTTTTTCACACAAAATAAGTGGAGATTGGCGTTGAATAAGAGAGAGGGCGTGGGGAAGGCTTATGTGGTGCAAGGTGGAATCCTAGTCTTACTAGGATTCTATCTTATGACTTGTTTTAATTTGATTTTTCAAACCAAATCAAACCAAAATTAGATCAACCTAATTAAAATAGGTCTTAACCCAATTAAGAACCTAATTTAATCAGATTAAATTAGATTTAAATTAGATTTAATTTTCTAATCAAATTAGAAATTAGATTGACCCAAGTCCTAGTTGAACTAGGACTAGTTTTTTCTTGCACTTGGCTTATCCAATAAACCAATTGGACTTGATCCAATCAAGCTCAAAATAAATCTAATTAAATCATATTTAATTAGACTTAATCTCAGCCCATTGACTTAATCAAATTAAGCCAATTAGCAATCGAATTGCTAATCGATCCTCCTACAACACTTGCACTGGGTTAAATGTCAATCGTATTGATCATTTAACCCTAGAATGATTCTTAATCATTGATCAACCATTCGATCGGATCATGAACTCTAATGTATGTGATCTCATAGGTCGAACCTAAGCCGGTAACACAGAAATAAATTTTTGTACCAATCGAAGTGACCATCTACCAATGGTACCCGACGACCGGATATGTCAAATGTGTAGAACAACATCCTTAGAACCCATGCGGATATAGTTTTCATATAATTCATCCCCTTGACCAAAATGATCATAGGACACCCCAGAGTTCAACTGTCAACTCTGATCAGGTTGTCCACATTGTATTTCAAAATATCAAATCCATCTGATAGATTATCCTGGCCAAGGTTTTGCTAAATTGAAATACAGCGACTCATTCTTCTCCAACTCTTGGAGTGGTCAATCCCATCTCGATCACACTCTGTCTTCGCAAGTACTTGACTGTGCCCAGAAACCTTCCGTCCCTAAATTAGAAATTTAGTTAGTCCAGTACCAAAGCACAGTGAGTTGCTTGCAAGTCACTGAGGTGATCTCAAGTCTAAGGGACACTTATACCTATATCCCATCAGAGACATTCTCGACAGCAGAATGCTCTGGAGTTGGTCACGTTCAATGATGATGTACCCTTATATCTCACCTGTATGCCATACTAGTATCTCCACACTCTTTGATTAAGAGGACAACCAACCCATATGGCCTACAGCGACCTATGCTTGATAGAAGCTGTCCTCCTTATTAACAGCCTATCATTTGGTCGTGAACAGTTTTAAGGACTAATCAATAAATCCTCTCTTTATCAAACTTAAATAGTCCTAAGGACTTCATCATAACAACGGAGTTCATTAGAAGATGAAAGCTTATGATGAAGATGCCAAATATATTTTATTTATTAACAAATCAATTACAATACTTGGTTGCTCAACCGTCAACAGCTTGACGATTGGCTTTTTGGGACACATTTCCCAACACCAACTTGTTGTGATCCAGGTGGTGTGCCCAAGGCCCAGAGGACCAAGGCTAAGGCCAAGGTCCATCATTCATGAGGGCTTCATGGAGGCTCTAGGGCTAGTTGGGCCCTAGGTTGAAAGGCTGTGGGCCTTTCGGGTTCTTGAGGTCTAGGTTATGTGGGCCTCAAGGGACCAACTCTTTATGGGCCAGGTCTGCGCCTAGGATAGGTGAGATTAGGTTGAGTCATGGGTGTACATGGGCTTGGGTTAACCTAATCTCCCATAGAGTTGGTCAAGGAAGTTTTGGGTTTGGATCACTTGACCCTGTGTTTATATATACATGTACTATGTATAGGTTTGATTAAGCCAAGGAATACACAACTCTTTCTCCCAAGTCTCTCTCTCTCTCTTCTCCCTCTCTCTCTCCATGCCCCAAAAGCAAGAAACCCTAGGGTTTCTTGCCGCCAAGTCCTAAAAAGGAAAGAAAAGCAAGGAGGCGAAAGCCCCTTCCCCCTTGCAGCCGCCAACCAGATTGCTCCCCTCCTCTCTTGCAGCCACCCAAGCATCAGGTTCAGGACCTGAAATCCCTTGAGAAGAGGTTGATACAAGTTTCTCTCAGATCTGGAGTTGATCTGAGGTCGTTTGAGGTGCGGGTGAGATCTCCATCAACATATCTACAAGAAAGGCTACAGCAGGACAGATCTACGAGGTCTGTCTCCATCTACCTTCTTCTCTATCTAGAACACCCTGATTTGAGATCTATGAATTAGAAGACCTCGGTCCAGGTCTGATCTGGTTGGGTACCAGATCTTGGATTTTTTATAGATGATTTCAGAGGTGTTCTTTATCTGGAATGAAAGGCTGATGAAGAAGACAGCAACCAAGCTGATTTCGTCAAGGGCCTTGGATCGAGTCCAGAAGTCTCCAGATCTGTTCGTTGCTGGTTCTGCTACACCCAAGGTCCATGGGAGGAGTCGGGATCATGCTCCAATAGTTGGTATTAGAGCCACGATGGTGAGGAAGCGGTTCCAAGCGTGAGAAGTTGAAGATCCCAAGTGCTAAAAATTTTCAGCAAGGTACCATCAAGGTATATTCTACACTTCTTGATTTTATATTGCTTGTTTGGCTTGGATCCAGTCATGGGCAGAAATATGAAGGTCGATTTCGAGAAGTTTGATGGCAAGAGAAATTTTTTCATGTGAAAAATTTGGATGGAGGATTTTTTGATGCAAGCAGATCTGGATCAGGCTTTGGATGAGAAGCCTGAGGGAATGACAGATAGACAGTGGGCATCGTTGGAGAAGAAAGCATGCTTGATGATCAGAGGATGTTTGGTGGATGTGGCATTATATTCGGTGCTAGAAGAAAAGACCCCGAAGGGCCTTTGGTCGAAGTTGCACACCATGTATATGGGGAAGAATATGTACAACAAGCTAATGCTGAAGAAGAAGTTGTACAGTCTTCGGATGCAGGAGGGATCTGATTTGATCGGCCACATTCAGAGGTTTGACCAGTTGTGTATGGAGTTGATGAATATCGGGGTGAAGCTGGATGAGGAGGACAAGTCTCTGTTGCTTTTGTGTTCACTACCAGGATCATATGACTCTTTGGTGACTACACTGCTCTACGGCAAGGAGACTCTGGAATATGAGGACATGGTCTCGGTACTGAGGTCTAATGAGCAGAGGGAAAAGTTGACCAGAGATCGAGCTCCCCAGGAGGGTTTGGCAGTAGGGGAGAGGACAGGTAGAGGCAGAGGCAGAAGCAAGTCCAAGGGGCAGTCCAAGTCCAGGAAGGGAAAGAAAGAGGTGAAATGCTTCAAGTGCAACGAGTTCGGTCACTTCAAGCGAGAATGTCCACTATGGAAGAGCAAGAAGGGAGAAAGAAGTGGCTCAGAATCAGTGGGTGCAGTTGCTGGGCAGCAGGTGGAGGATGATCTACTTGTGGTATCAGATGGTCACAGGCATTACACAGAGGAGTGGACACTAGACTCTGCATGCTCACATCACTACACATCACACAGGTCTTGGTTTGCGACATACACCAAGACAGATGAGAGATCAGTGACTCTAGGCGATAATCATCCTTGTAAGGTGGCTGGGATAGAGACAGTCAGGGTGAGGATGTTTGATGGGATTGTGAGGACATTGACAAATGTAAAGCACATCCCGGAGCTGAAAAAGAATCTAGTGTCACTAGGCTACTTGGAGCGCAGTGGATACAGCTTCAGCAGTAAGGCTAGAAGCGGAGTACTGAACATCTCCAATGGAGCTATGGTGGTGATGAGAGGCAGGAAGTTAGACAATAACCTCTATCGCATGGAGGGATCTGTGGTGATCGGAGAGTCTGATGCAGCAGTTGCAGCACAGGACCAGCAGGGGGCTTACAGGATGTGGCACTACCGCCTAGGCCATATGGGTGACAGGGGGCTGAGGGAGTTGAGCAGGAGAGGACTCATCTCTGATCTGAAGGATAGTGCTACAGGGGAGATCTGTGAGCCTTGCCAGATGGGAAAGCAGAGGAGAGTTTAGTTCAACGTCAGTACAGCCCACAGTGCAGCCCCTCTAGAGTTAGTACACATGGATGTGTGGGGACTAGCCCCAGTTTTAGCTAGGAATGGGGCCAGATACTTCATGAACCTGATTGATGATTTCTCAAGGAAACTCTAGATTTACTTCATGAGAGAGAAGTCAGAGGTCTTCACCAAGTTCAAGATCTAGAGAGCTGAGGTGGAGAAGGAGCAGGGGAAAAGCTTGAAGTGTCTGAGGTCAGACAATGGTGGGGAGTACACCAGCAGAGAGTTTCAGGACTACTGTGAGGAGTGTGGGATTAGGAGACACTTCTCAGTTAAGGAGACTCCACAGCAAAATGGGGTGGCCGAGAGGATGAACAGAATACTTCTGGAAAAGGCACGATGCATGAGGCTGCAGGCAGGGCTTCCAAAGGAGTTCTGGGTTGACACAGTAAATGCAGCGGGTTACTTGGTCAATCGGTCACCTCACACCAGGTTGGATGGCAGGCTTCCAGAGGAGGTATAGTCTGGGAGGACAGTTGGGCTGGGCCATCTATGGGTATTTGGGTGCATGGCCTATGTGCACATTGGAGCTGGTGAGCGGAGCAAGCTAGACGCCAGATCATGCAAGACGGTGTTTCTAGGCTATCCGCGAGGAGTCAAGGGATACAAGCTGTGGGATCCCTTGAAAAAGAAGGTCATCATTAGTCGAGATGTGACTTTTGATGAGTAGTCAGTCCTACGGAGGTGAGCAGGCATGGAGAAGCAGCAGGAGCAGGAGGAGGTCCAGCAAGGCGCTGCTGGACAGCTTACCTCTTTGACTTTGCCTCTTACAGGTACTATGGGAGGACATGACATTCAGGTGGAAAACCTACCTAAGATGTCTCCACAAGTGGAGAGGACTCGGATGGATGATCGAGGTGGAGAGGTCCAGCAGGAGCGAGCTGGATCGAGGACTGATATCGATGTTGCCCTACACAAGCCCAAGAGGACCATCAGGCAACCGGACTGATATGGCTTCGAGGAGATGCTGTCATATGCCCTGGTGATAGTGAATGGAGACCCATATACATATCAGGAGGCTATTGAGAGCCAGGACAGAGAGCGGTGGGTCCAAGCGATGTCCGAAGAGATGCAGTCTCTCCACAAGAATCAGACGTGACGATTGGTGCAGTTGCCATAGGAGAAGAGGCCCATTGGCTACAAATGGGTCTACAGTCGCAAGGAAGGGCCTTCAGAGCAGGGAGGTATCAGATTCAAGGTGAGATTAGTGGCCAAGGGATACTCCCAGAAGGAAGGCATCGACTTCAGCGAGGTCTTCTCTCCCGTCGTCAGACATACTTCCATCAGAGTGTTGCTGAGCATTGTAGCAGCTCAGGATTTAGAGCTGAAGCAGAAGGATGTCAAGATGGCGTTCCTCTATGGGCATTTGGAGGAGAGGATTTACATGGAGCAGCCACCCGATTTCAGGGATCCAGGATCAGAGGGAAAGGTTTGTTTGTTACAGAAGTCGCTGTACGGGCTGAAGCAATCACCGAGATAATGGTACAAGCGGTTCGACTCCTATGTGCGCAGCATTGGACTTTCCAGGTGCGAGTTTGATCCCTGTGTTTATGTTCAGTCTCTTGAGGATGGTTCTAGGGTGTCCTACTGTTGTATGTGGATGACATGCTTATAGCATGCAAGAGTAGGAAGGTTGTGCAGGATCTGAAGGCATCCTTATCTCGGGAGTTTGAGATAAAGGATTTGGACCCTGCAAGAAAGGTCCTAGGCATGGAGATTTTCAGAGATCGAGCCTGGAGGGTGCTGCATCTATCTCAGGGGGGCTACATACAGAAGGTCTTAGAGAGGTTCGGGATGAAGGGAGCAAAGCCGGCGGAGCTGCCACTTGCTGGTCACTTCAGACTCTCGAAGACCATGGCACCATAGACTGAGGTGGAGGCTCAGGAGATGGAGAGGGTTCTTTATGCTTCAGGAGTTGGGAGCTTGATGTATGCGATAGTCTGTTGTAGGCCAGACATCACTCATGCAGTGAGTCAGGTTAGCAGGTTCATGGCGTAGCTTGGCAGGGAGCACTAGAGAGCTCTGAAGTGGATATTCAGATACCTAGCGGGTTTAGTTGGAGTTGGCATCTGCTACGGACAGTGAGGAGGTGCAGTGGGATACTCTGACATGTTCAGGGAGGCTCAGGGGCTGATTGGCGGTTATGTAGATGCAGACTTCAGTGGAGATATGGATACCCGGAGGTCTACGACAGGCTTCATCTTTAGCCTGTATGGAGGTCCTATTTCTTGGAGATCGAGTCTGCAGCCTATCATGGCCCTATCTACTACAGAGGTGGAGTACATCGGGCTGACAGAAGTAGCTAAGGAGGCAATTTGGCTAAAGGGTTTGTTGATGGAGATGGGCCTTACTCAGGAGGCCATTAGAGTGCACTGTGACAGTCAGAATGTACTTCTATTAGCACATAACTCAGTCTATCATGCAAGGATAAAGCACATCGATATTCGATATCATCGGATCAGGGAGCTTGTGGAGGATGGTGAGGTAGAGCTGGTAAAGGTACACACTAAGGAGAACCCAGCTGATGCACTTACGAAGGTACTTCTATGGGACAGCTTTCAGAGATGTGTTGAGCTGATTCGGCTGATAGACAGAGTGGAGCTGGTTGAGGCCTTGGGACACCAAGGTGGAGATTGTTGTGATCCAGGTGGTGTGCCCAAGGCCCAGGGGACCAAGGCTAAGGCCAACGTCCATCATTCATGAGGGCTTCATGAAGGCTCTAGGGCTAGTTGGGCCCTAGATTGAAAGGCTGTGGGCCTTTCGAGTTCTTGAGGTCTAGGTTATGTGGGCCTCAAGGGACCAACTCTTTATGGGTCAGGTTTGGACCCAGGATAGGTGAGATTAGGTCGAGTCATGGGTGTACATGAGCTTGGGTTAACCTAATCTCCCATAGAGTTGGTCAAGGGAGTTTTGGGTTTGGGTCACTTGACCCTGTGTTTATATATACATATACTGTGTATAGGTTTGATTAAGCCAAGGAATACACAACTCTTTCTTCCAAGTCTCTCTCTCTCTTCTCCCTCTCTCTCCAATAATTCTCCATGCCCCAGGAGCAAGAAACCCTAGGGTTTCTTGCCGCCAGGTCCTAAAAAGGAAAGAAAAGCAAGGAGGCGCAAGCCCCTTCCCCCTTGCAGCTGCCAACCAGATTGCTCCCCTCCTCTCTTGCAGCCACCCAAGCATCAGGTCCAGAACCTAAAATCCCTTGAGAAGAGGTTGATACAAGTTCCTCTCAGATATGAAGTTGATCTGAGGTCGTTTGAGGTGCGGGTGAGATCTCCATCAATAGATCTATAGGAAAGGCTGCTGCAGGACAGATCTGCGAGGTCTGTCTCCATCTACCTTCTTCCTTATCTAGAATACCCCAATTTAAGATCTATAAATTGAAAGACCTCAGTCCAGGTTTGATCTAGTTGGGTACCAGATCTTGGATTTTTTAGAGGTGATTTCAGAGGCGTTCTTCATTTGGAACGAAAGACTGACGAAGAAGACAGCAACCCGGCTGATTTCATCAAGGACCTTGGATCGAGTACAGAAGTCTCCAGATCTGTTCGTTGCTGGTTCTGCTGCACCCAAAGTCCGTGGGAGGAGCCAGGATCGTGCTCCAACACAACTTTGGTAGCTAGTACCGAAAGTTGAAGATAGTCCTGGAGCATGAACGGATCCTATATGTGATAACGGATCCTGCACCTGAGGAGCCAGCTGCCAATGCACGTGGGACAGTCATAGACACTTATCAGAAGTGGCTCAATGACCAGACCATGGTGCACTGTATCATGCTGACTGCCATGAGCGACGAGTTCAGTCACAGATTCGAGACGGCTCAGCCAAAGGACATGCTTTAAGTGTTGGAGGATGCCTTTGGCACACCCGATAACATGGAGAGGCACAAGACTAGTTGTGCCATCTTCAACGCCAAAATGCGAGATGGTGCCTCTGTCACTGATCATGTATTGTACATGATCGAGCTGATGAAATGATTGAGCAAGCTCGGCTTTCCCTTGTATGAGCAGCTTAGGAAAGATGCAATACTGAACTCGCTGCCCAAGAATTATCTCCCATTCCTCACTCATTATAGAATGACAAAGCCTGAAGTAAACTACCACATGTTACTGGGGTTGCTTCAGAACTTTGAGAAGGATCACCAACTTCACAAGGAGTCGGTGAACTTAATGGGAGGTTCGTCTTCTGGTTCTTGATCTTTTAAGAAAGGAAAGAAGAACAGGAAGAAGAAAGTGAAGAAGGTGCAAGTTCAGGCTGGGACATCAGTGCAGAGCCAGACCAGAAAGATCAAGCCCGATAAGAGTCTATTCTACTGGCAAGCACCCTAGATTAGATAGTGTGTCAGATATCTACTTATGGCACTGTAGGCTAGGTCATATAAACAAGAACAGAATAAACAGGTTGACTCAAGAGGAAATCCTCGAAGTCAGTGATTGTGAATCACTTCCAACCTGTGAGTCCTGTCTTCTTGGTAAAATGACCAAGTCACCTTTTACTGAAAAAAGTGAGAGAGCTATTGAGCTCTTGGGCCTAGTACATACTGATGTATACGGGCCCATGAGCACAAGTGCTAGAGGTGGATATTTCTACTTCATAACTTTCACGGATGACCTATCCAGATATGGATATGTGCATCTGATAAAACATAAGTCAGATTCATTTGAAATATTCAAACGATTCCGAAGTGAAGTAAAAAAATAAACTGGAAAGAGTATTAAAACTCTTCGATCTGATCGAGGAGGAGAATACCTTTCTAGTGAGTTTCTCGCATATCTAGGAGAGAATGGAATTTTCTCCCAATATACTCCTCCAAGAACACCACAGCATAATGGTGTGTCTGAAAGGAAGAATCGGACTCTGTTAGACATGGTCCGATCCATGATGGGTTTTGCTAGCTTGCCGATATCCTTCTGGGGATATGCACTCGAATCGGCATGTTATCTGTTAAATAGGGTTCCAAGTAAGTCTATGATTAAGACTCCATATGAGATATGGACAGGACGTAAACCAGCACTTTCACACCTTAGGGTCTAGGGGTGCCCGACCTATGTCAAATGATTAGTCACAGACAAACTTGGACCTAGGTCTGACAAATGCTCATTCATAGGGTATCCCAAAGAGACAAAATGATATTTTTTTTATCATGCTGATGAACAAAAGGTGTTCGTCAGCCTTAAGGCAATTTTTTTTAGAAAAAGAGTTCCTTGGTGAAGGAACCATTGCCTCTAAGGTTGAACTTGATGAAGTTCAATAGGTAGAAGGACCGACACCAATAGCTGAACCTGAGTCGGATATGATTAGATCAGATCCGGAGCCCAATGTACCTACACCATTAAGGCAATCCGGTAGAGTACCGCATCTGCCGGACAGATGCTACGGTTTCTTGATCTGGGATGGTGATCCCATCGAACTTGATGAGAATAATGAGGATCCGATCACCTATATGGATGCAATGCAGAGACCTGATTCTGAGAAATAACTTGAAGCCATGAAATCCGAAATGGAGTCCATGAAGGTCAACGATGTATGGATATTGGTTGATCCACCTGAAGGGGTTAAACCCATTGGGTGTAAATGGATCTTCAAAAGGAAGAGGGGCACAGACGGAAAGGTGGAGACCTATAAAGCCCGTCTGGTCACCAAGAGGTATCGTCAACATTATGGTATTGACTATGACGAGATGTTTTCCCCTATGGCAATGCTCAAATCCATTCGGATAATGCTTGCAATAGCTGCCCATCTGGATTATGAGATCTGACAGATGGATGTAAAGACAGTTTTTCTGAATGGAGAGCTGATCGAAGAGGTGTATATGATACAACCTGAGGAGTTTACATCCACAGATGAGTCCAAGGTGTGCAAGCTTCAGAGATCCATTTATGGATTGAAGCAAGCTTCTCGGAGTTGGAACATACGTTTTGATAAGGTGATCAAAATGTATGGTTTCATTAAGAATGGAGAAGAGCCCTACATCTATAAATGAGCAAATGGTCCAGTTGTAGTATTCTTTGTCTTATACGTGGATGACATTCTCTTAATCGAGAATGACATCCCCGCACTACAGGGAATAAAAATTTGGTTGTCATCACAGTTCTCCATGAAGGACTTGGGTGAAGCATCCTACATCCTAGGAATGAAGATCTATAGGGATAGATCTAAAAAGATGCTTGGGTTATCCCAGTCCATGTACATAGACACTGTGCTGAAGAGGTTCAGCATGGAGAATTTTAAGAAGGGCTATCTACCGATAGGCCATGAAATTTCTCTCTCTAAGAAGGATTGTCCGATAACTCCTGAAGAGAGAGAGCGTATGAGTAGAGTCCCATATGCTTCAACCGTGGGATCTATCATGTATGCCATGACATGTACAAGACCAGATATGGCATACTCACTAGGAGTAGTGAGTAGATACCAATCTGATCATGGAGAAAATCACTAGAAAGTGGTTAAAGCCATCCTTAAGTATTTGAGAAATACTAAGGACCAATGGTTGGTTTATGGCGAGTCAGATCTGAAATTTATGGGGTTCACAGACTCTAGCTTTCAATCTGACCATGATGACAGCAGGAGCGTGTCGGGTTATATCTTTACCCTGAATGGTGGAGCCATCTGCTGGAAGAGTTCCAAGCAGCATACTGTGGCAGACTCTGTTTGTGAAGCGGAGTACATCGCAGCATCGGATGCCGTGAAGGAAGCTGTGTGGCTGAGAAAATTCATCAACGAGCTCGAAATAGCACCCTCCCTCGATGGTCCGGTCCTGCTCTACTGCGACAGCACTGGTGCCATAGCTCAGGTGAAGAAACCCAAAGCACATTAGCGGACGAAGCACATTTTACGCCGCTTCCATCTGGTCCAAGAGATCATGGATCGAGGTAACGTCGACCTTCAGAAGATCGACGGAAAGAAAAATCTGACCGACCCCTTCACTAAAGCCCTGGCAATAAAGGAGTTCGACAACCACAAATCGAAGATGGTATTAGATACTGTGCGAGTGGCTTTAGGACAAGTGGGAGTTGTTGAAAAATATATCCCAAAAGCCAATCGTCAAGCTGTTGACGGTTGAGCAATCAAGTATTATAATTAATTTGTTAATAAATAAAATATATTTGGTATTTTATCATAAGCTTTCATCTTTTAATGAACTCCATTTTATGATGAAGTCCTTAGGACTATTTAGATTCGATAAAGAGAGGATTTATCGATTAGTCCTTAAAACTGTTCACGATCAAATGATAGGCTGTTAATAAGGATGATAGCTTCTATCGAGCATAGGTCGCTGTAGGCCATATGGGTTGGTTGTCCTCTTAACCAAGAGTGTGGAGACACTGGTATGGCATACAGATGAGATGTAAGGATACATCATCATTGAACGTGACCAACTCCAGAGCATTCTGCTATCGAAAATGTCTTTGATGGGATATAGGTATAAGTATCCCTTAGACCTGAGATCGCCTCAGTGACTTGCAAGCAACTCACTGTGCTTTGGTACTGGACTAACTGAATTTCTAATTCAGGACGGAAGACTTCTGGACACAGTCAAGTACTTGCGAAGTCAGAGTGTGATCGAGATGGGATTGACCACTCCAAGAGTTGGAGAAGAATGAGTCGCTGTATTTCAATTTAGCAAAATCTTGGCCAAGGTAATCCATCAGATGGATTTGATATTTTGAATACAATATGGACAACCTAATCAGAGTTGACAGTTGAACTCTGGGTGTCCTATGATCATTTTGGTCAAGGGGATGAATTATATGAAAATTATATCCGCATGGGTTCTAAGGATGTTGTTCTACACATTCGACCTATCGATCGTCGGGTACCATTACTAGATGGTCACTTCGATTGGTACAAAAATTTATTTTGCACTATCGGCTTAGGTTTGGACCTATGAGGTCACACACATTAGAGTTCATGATTCGATCGGATGGTTGATCAATGATTAAGAATCGTTCTAGGGTTAAATGATCAATACGATTAACATTTAACCCAGTGCAAGTGTTGCAGGAAGATCGATTAGCAATTCGATTGCTAATTGACTTAATTTGATTAAGCCAATGGGCTGAGATTAAGTCTAATTAAATATAATTTAATTAAATTTAGTTTGGGCTTGATTGGATCAAGTCCAATTAGTTTATTGGATAAGCCAAGTGCAAGGAAAAACTAGTCCTAGTTCAACTAGGACTTGGGTCAATCTAATTTCTAATTTGATTAAAAAATTAAATCAGATTTAAATCTAATTTAATCTAATTAAATTAGGTTCTTAATTGGGTTAAGACTATTTTAATTGGGTTGATCTAATTTTGGTTTGATTTGATTTGAGAAACTAAATTAAAACAAGTCATAAGATAGAATCCTAGTAAGACTAGGATTCCACCTTGCACCACATAAGCCTTCCCCACTCCCTCTCTCTCATTCAATGCCAATCTCCTCTTATTTTGTGTGACAAAAGCCCTCTCCTAGGTCTCTCCCATGTTCACAAAAGGTTTCCTCTCTTCTTTCTTACATGGAATGTGGTTTGGATCAAATTAAAGAGGAATAAGTTTGGATTTCGAATTCTATGAGATAGAGTTTTAGAAATCCAAAACTCTTTCAATTTTGCACCGAATTTATCCAAATTTTTTTTAGAATTTTTGTGACTTTTAGGGTACATATTGTGCATCCTTTGCTGGTGATCCTGCTCAAAAATAAGGAGGAGGTGCTCAAGAGTTGGACGCCCCTTATCTTGCCATGTTTGGATAAGTCTTGACTAGGTATTTGATCTAGACAAGGACTCTATCATATCTCTCTCTATAAAATGAGTTTCTTCATGAAATTTTTGAAAAAGAAAGAGATTTGAGAGACCTTTGGGCCATCCAAAAATCAGAGAGAAAGACCTTTGGGTTGTGAAGATATAATAGACACAAGATAGGATGTCTAGAGAGAGAAACGAGAAGAAGAAGAGGGTCTTCTTCTAGGGTTGTTTGTTTTCATATCTTTCCTCCCTCCATCTTGAGTTTTCTGAGAGCGTCTCAGATCTAAAATTTCTCCTCCTACTTTTTATCTTTGGAAGAGTTCAAATCAAGAAGAAGGAGGCACCTGATCAACCATCAAAGAAAGATCAGCGCAGTACTAGCATACTGTGCTGATTTCCTGAAGCAGGACTTCTGATCGAGATTCGTGGGCTCGTGTGGATGACTCCTAGAGACCGAACGCATGTGCGGCTTGCAACATCATCCTCAAGCCCGGATTAGCGAGGTTAGAACGTCTAACTTGCAAGGTAATAGATCTGATCTATTGTTTAATACATACATTAGATGTAGTATAGAAACATATTGATATGATCAATATGTAGTTCATGCTGTATATATATATTTTTAATTTTTGATTTAATGCTATGTAATAATCATATAATAGAATCTTAGATCTAAGGATTCTCTGGTTTTAGAAAATAAATTTTGATTTATTTTAGTCTTCCGCTGTATGATCTTGAAAAAGTTTCAAGATCTAACCCTGAAACCCTAGATCTGGTTCCAATAGTTTTGAGGTAATAGATTACATCCAACGACTTAGATCATCGATGTAGGACCCTCATTGTTCAATTTTGATCTGATCATATCTGAGCCCAAATCCAATCGACCTTATCCAAATTTGCTCCTATATATATATATATATATATATATATATAAAAAATATATATATATAATATATATATATATATATATATATATATATATATATATAGTTTGAACTCTTAAAAAATGTTTTCATTTTTCAATTGCAGCTCATCTCTTTCCCACTTTACTATATCTTACTATCATACAAAGAGCCTTACATGGCTAGCATAAGCAAGAGGAGAAAAATGAGGCAAAAGATAAGAAAGCAACTTCTAATCTCAACCTATAACTTTAAGCCCTAAACCCCACCTAAAAGAATGGAAAAATAAATAAATAATAAAAGAGTTAAAACAAATACAATAATAGTATTGAAAAAAATGATTCTATGCTAACTTGTCTGATTGATTGTCATTAGAAACATTAGAAAGATGTGAAAGCTCGTATTTTTATTCAATTATGAGATTCCATCGTAATCTTATTAATTGGATTATTATTTAATAGTTGTGCAAGACTAGCACATAAAATAGAGGAAAATAGAAGAGTGAAATAAAAAATCTATCCTCTTTCTAACATGATTTTTATTTTGGTACATCTTTTTCAAACCATTTATTTATTTTAAATGAATGGTTTAGATCTATTATCTAATAGTTGTGCAAGACTAGCATGTGAAATAAAGGAACATAGAAGAGTGAGATCAAAAATCTATCCTCTTTCTAACATAATTTTTATTTCAGTACATCTTTCACAAATCGCTCATTTATTTGAAATGCATAGTTTAGATCTCCCCTTCTAACATATTAATAACCAGTTATATCTCTTAATAATGGCAACGGATGTGGAATTTCTTTCAAAATTGAGAATATTTAAATCAAATAAGAGTCTAGTTTGGAAGAATTTATCTAATTAAGAGAATTTTTATAACAAGTACTTGTTCTAATTTCAAAGAATTTATCTAATCAAATTAGGAAATCCGAAAAAGAAATCCCCTCTCACTTGCAAGAACCCTTACATGCTCAATTGCCTCTCACACTCTCTCCTTGACTCTTTCCCTCTCTCTCTCTCTCTCTCGCCCCCCCCCCCTCCCTCTCCCTCTCTCCCTCTCTCTCTCTCTCTCTGTGAAGAAAGCAAAATAGGTCTGAAAGTAGAAATTCTATTTTAATTAAAGAGAAAACCATTTTAAATTGCACCAAAGCAAAGGTATTCTCAAATTGCTAGGAGTCTAACAATATACAATTTAACAAAGCAGTAGGGATCCTCTCCAACCCGGATGACTGGAGAAATCTAATCTTCCAACTTGCTATCGAGCGGGTTAGATTAGCCCCATATTTTTGCTGGCCTATGCGTCCCTCTCTCTATTTAAATCCTTGTCCATTTTACGTGGCTAATGCTTGTGGCGGTTGTTGGTGCATGCAGCCAAGCGGACCCTTCAACTTGAAAGGGACTAGTAGACGCCAAAATGGGCTGTCTTGCAGTAATTGCACGCCGAGAACATTTGAAAGACGGTTCAAAGAGGTCTAAGAAGATGATCGATTTCATCCACTTAAGAGTGGGTGATTTTTTTTTTTTTTTTTCGCCCTTTTGCCGCTGTGAAGGGGAACAGTTCCGTGCTGCTGGGCCGTCCACACCTTCCCCAGACGATTAAATTTTAAATTTTAATAGGGACTCGCGTGCCAGCTAGGGAATAAGTCATTGCCGGAGAGAGCGGTTAGCTTACCGCCATCCTTGGTGCTTATAAAATGCGAGCCTCGGCCCTGGGCTGCTGCCCCCAGAAGAAAGCATTCTCTTTGCCTCTTTCTCTTCTCTTACTGTAATCTCTCCTACTTTCTGGAGCCATTCTCTACCCCATAATGGGGGAAGAAGTAGTTGAGGGGGTTGTGTTGAACATAGAGATGGTGAATGATGAGAAGGAGAACGCCATAAGAGACAGAGAAAGGGAGGAAGGAGTAGAAGAAGAGATGGGCAAAGAGCAGCAGCCCATAAGGACACACTTGAACAGGATTGACTCCCTTGACAAAGAGGCTAACCGGGTCTCCGGCATGCCCACCACTTCTAAAGTAATCACAAACTCTGTTGCACTCTCTTCCAACTTATTACCACGTTGTTACTTCTTTATATTGCTCATATAAATGAGCCTATGTCTATATCCACACTTTACAGCAAAAGACTTACATAGATTCCTTGTTAGTAATGATTTTAGGATCACTTTTGTTTTATGTTCTCAAGTTGTTTTTGAATGGATATTTTCGGTCTTTTCTTTTACTAAATGGAATTCTAATTCTTCTCCTGTGTTGCTTGTTCTCTCCTACTCTGGTTCTTGGATTGGGGGTGGAATAGGTCCTTTCAGTGGCCGTTGTAATGCAGCTGGCTTTTCAAAGCATTGGAGTGGTGTACGGGGACATTGGAACGTCGCCATTGTATGTGTTTGCAAGCACATTTGCAGACCGGGTACCGAGCAATGATGACATAGTTGGAGCTCTATCTGTCATCATATATTCTCTCACACTCTTTCCCCTTATCAAATATGTCTTCATTGTCCTCTGGGCCAATGACAATGGAGACGGTAAGATACTGCAAATGGCAAAGCCCTGTGATTTTGTAGGATTATTGCTCAAATTGATGAAATATATGAGGAAGACTGATTTGTTTGTTTTCAGGTGGAACCTTCGCGATGTATTCATTGATATGTAGACATTCCAAGGTGAGCGCGATTCCGAACCAGCAAGCAGAAGAAATGGAACTCTCTGCTTATAAGCTGAAGATACCCAACAAGCACCTAAAGAGAGCTGAGAAAATAAAGCAGGCCTTGGAGAAGAGCAATTGGGCTAAAACTGGCCTTCTCTCTTTGGCCCTTCTTGGAACATGCATGGTCATTGGAGATGGTATCCTAACACCTTGTATTTCAGGTTGGTTCCAATGAATTTCCTCTCTTCATTATACCTCTCACTGGTTCATAACTTTTAATTTTAATTTCTAATTCTATTCCAATTTTTCTAACTTGTTAAGAAAACTTCAATGATGCAGTTCTCTCAGCAGTAGATGGAGTGAGGAAGATTGATGCAGGACTAAGCAAAGGTAAACTCTTTGAACATAGCTTTGAATCTGCCTTGTTAACTCTTCTATTGATTCTCTCTTGTAGGTAGGACTTTTGCAGAGTGTTCTAATTAGTACTGTTCAATGTTGATGATATCTCAGATGTTGTTGCGATGATATCGGTGGCTATACTGGTGGCTCTTTTTGCCATTCAAAGGTTCGGGACCGACAAAGTGGGGTACACATTTGCCCCTTTGATCCTCATATGGTACTTGTTCATAGGGACCATTGGAATCTTCAATTTCATCCAGCATGATTCAACAGTATTAAAGGCTTTCAACCCCATCTACATCATCTCATACTTCAGGAGGGATCCTAAGGAGGCCTGGATCTCTCTTGGAGGAGTTGTGCTCTGCATGACAGGTATATTCTCCTTGCAATATATAACTGCATTGCATACTGACAACTTGTTCTGTTCTCAAATGGTTATTCTGTTTTAATGAAAACAGGAACTGAAGCCATGTTTGCTGATCTTGGTCACTTCTCAGTTAGATCGATTCAGGTTTGACTTCTCTTTCTTGAAACCTTAGCTTCCAAATGGATTATTCAGAAGATGTTCAGCCTTTCTAACATTGTTTTATTTTCTTCTTTCTAGATTGCATTTGCTGGATTGATATACCCTTGCTTAATTTGTGCTTACGTGGGACAAGCTGCATACCTCTCAAACGTTCCAACTGACGTTTCGGATGCCTTCTACAAGTCTACTCCTGGTATGTTCTCTGTTGCTTCATTCAGTGGTATGAAATCAGTGCTAGAACCTGGATACACAGGGAGCATGTTTCTTAAATCTTTCTTTGGTTGCCACAATCTGTTGCAGAATGTGTGTACTGGCCCATGTTTGCTGTCGCCGTCTTGGCGTCAATCATCGCAAGTCAAGCCATGATCTCTGCCACATTTGCAATAGTGAAGCAGTCCATGGCTTTGGGTTGCTTCCCTCGAGTGCGAGTCATCCACACCTCTCACAAGCATGAAGGCCAGGTCTACATTCCTGAGATAAATTTCCTTCTAATGTTTGCCTGCGTCATGGTCACCGCCTCCTTCAAAGAGACAACTAACATTGGAAATGCTTATGGTAATAGTTTGCTTCTTAAATCAATATGGAAAATATAATATTCTTGATCACCTCTCAAATTGACCATGTCTTTCACAATTCACAGGGATTGCAGTGGTCGCAGTGATGATCGTTACATCCTCCCTTCTCATCCTAATTATGCTGATGATATGGCAAACCAGCCTTATCCTTGTTGCCCTCTTTGTTCTCATGTTTCTCTCCTTTGAGCTCCTCTACTTTTCTTCAGTTCTCTACAAATTCAGCAAAGGGGGTTACCTTCCACTCTCCTTTGCTGCGGTGCTCTTCTTCGTCATGTATGTGTGGCACTACGTGCAGTCAAGGCGCCATGCCTTTGAAGTAGAACAAAAGATGTCAACCCAATACCTGCACAGCCTCGGTTCCAACCTCGGTATCTCACGGGTACCCGGTGTCGGGCTCCTCTATACTGAGCTGACACAGGGGATCCCTGCCATATTTCCTCACTTCCTTACCAATCTACCTGCAATTCACTCAGTGCTAATATTTGTCTCTGTCAAGTATCTGCCTGTGAACAAGGTCCAGGCCGATGAGCGGTTCTTGCTCAGAAGAGTAGGGCCTAGAGACTACAAAATGTATCGTTCCATTGTGAGGTATGGATACCGAGATCGACGTGTGGGGAATGAGGAGTTTGAGCACCTGCTGATGGAGCATCTCAAGTCGTTCATTCGGATGGAGAATTGTAAAGAAGATGGCACAGGAAATGGAGAGGCAGAGGAGGAGACCAGGTTCTTGGAGAGTTCCTGGACCTCAGGTGTGGTGTACTTGTTGGGTCACAGTGAGGTGAAGGCTAGTGAGGATTCTGGAATGTTAAAGAGGGTTGTTGTCGACTACGTATATGATTTCTTGAGGAGGAATTTCAGGCAGGGATTCGTCGATCTGCAGATACCCAACAAGAATTTGCTGCAAGTAGGCATGAATTACTACATATGATGAAACTGATCATCCTGCAAGAAGATACGAGCCAACTCTCAGGCGTTGTAAGCCTTCCTGAAAACTTGAAATGCTGACTGCAATGTAAGTAATCACTATGATGCTGGATGTAACTTGAACAAGAACTGTGGCTTCCTTTGTATAGATAGAGATAGTATGAATGGCCAAACTTAATGTAAGCTGTAAGCCAGGTAGCAAGAACCTAAAGTTCAAATGTATGAGATACAGCAGTTACAATGAACACCTCATAGGACTTAAGCTAATATAATGCAATAGAATTCAGTTCAGAAATTAAACAAATAAGATATGTCGAAAGAACTAGTCTTCAAATTTTATGTGAAAGATACTAGCACACTCGCTGAAGACAAGGGAAATATGCATCTACATGCAAATAAGTGGTTACGTATGCAACCTGTTTCAATTTAAGATACAATGATAGAATGGTTACCATGCATTTAAGATGGATGCACCAGATATTGAATTGCAAAGTGTGAGGTTTATGGTATTACTTTTAGGCAAACAAAGACATTGTTTTCGACTATGAATACAAGATAAATTTCAGAACAAGTCCTTGATTGTATAATGCTAGAATTGTTTGCCAAGCAATTGGGAGGCATACACCAGAAATTGAATTGCAAATTGTGGGGTTTATGTTATTGCTTTTTGGCAAGTAAAGACATTCTTTTCAATTAAGAATACAAGATGAATTACGGAACAAGTCTTTGACTGCATAACCACTCTACACTCATACTGATACATTACTGCCAATCAGATTTGCTTACAGTCTCAGAACCTAAAAAAAAAAGAAAGAACGGTACACTTTTGTGGTGGCTCTACTCAAAATCATAGTTAGTGATTGAGCATTTTATTTAAGACTAGCAAGTTATAGTACATAATGAGCTTGGAGAAAGTTCTACCATCAAGGTGCAACTTCTGCCTGTAGAGACAAAAGGAAGACAGTCAGAGTAGATGTCATGCCCCCGATCCGAGATCGTGAATCGAGGGTCATGGCAATCGCCGTATACTTATAAAAAACTCTTCTCATAAACATGCAAGGCATCTTATCATGTTATCTTAAAACAACAGCGGAATAATTAGTCAATAATTCAAATCCAAAACATAACGATCTAAATTTCTTCTTTAATATCTCAATAAATTCAACAATGATTCATACGCCTTACATCAAATTCAATAAGACTTTCAATTTAAAATAAAAGTATGGAGATTCTGCTTCTGATCACTTTTCCATTCATATCTTGTATTATCTTAATTCCTCAATATCTGTAAAAATAGTAAAATAGGAGGTAATGAGCTAGACAGCCCATTAAGCAATGATCACTTTTCAATAGATTTCATCAGACATTTAAGTAAATAATCATTTACAGAAAATAAGCATATCGAGTTCATTAATTCGAAATCAATTTTCAATTATGCAATATAGTTCATGCCAAATTTATTTCTTTTTCAAAATTGAAGTTTCTTTCGAGATTTTAATTTCTTTCATTCTTCAATTCTTTTCGTCAACCATGAGCTATGACCACATTTTTCCTGTGGCAGGGTCATAACACCGCGTATCTTCTTGCGGTGAGCTGTGAATCATCTGGCAGCAAAATCCTTCGGAACCGCTGGTCTCTCTGGCGGTTTGTCGCTGGTCTCGCTGGTGACGTAAACCCTCATGACAAATTAATTGCCAACGTATATGCCCCCATTGGTAGGGTCTTTTACATAGTCAGGTTGTCAATTCATATTGTTTCTTATATCAGAATTCTTCACAAATCATATTTCATATTCTAATTTTGATAATAAAATATATAATCATATAGTATCGAAATCAATCAATATAATGCATCATGAAATCAATATATTCAATCATGCTTCGTCATAACATTTCAACTAAGATATTTTCATAACAAAATACCATTCATCTAGTTCATGCATCGTTTCACAAATCATGTCAGAAAAATACATTATAATTTGCTGATAAATCTAGAAAAAGTGAAACATTACTTACCTCGAATGCATTCCAATAAATCCACATAATTCTATAAATTTTTTCCCAAAAATTCTGTTCGTAGATCATATCGCGATTTTTCATGATCAAACATCTACAATCTTATACAGAATCAATTTCAATAATTAGAAAGAATATGAATACCATATTTCAATGGTTTAGATTGGATCCGATCATCTAATTTCATCTAATCAAAATCTAATTAAGACCTAAATGATCCAAAATTTGACTATCAGATCAAATCGGATTCGAAGTGATAGGACCGAGGTTTCTTCATCGATTTCATAAAATCAAGTAGAAGAGACAATTAGAGGAGAAAGAATTCATGAGGTATAATTCGAATTGATCAGGTGACACAATCCAATATTACGATTGGTCCAATATCTCGATTGATGAAATCAACATGATCAAATCAAGTCATGACTAATCGGGATCATGGATGATCAAATCTAAAGATTCATGGTCTGATCAAGGTGGGTGCCAATACACTACCCAACAATCATGGATCAAGATTCTTCATCAGATCAAAAATATTAAAAAAAAATTTTCATTGATAAATCGATTAAGAGAGAGAAATCGATCGAGAGAGAAATGGCTTTAGAAAGAGAAAATTCTAGAGAAAGAAAATTTTAAAGAAAGAAAATTCATCTTGGACTCCTCGAATGATATGATTCAACAAATCCGATCGATCAGATCAAATCATACTGAAATTATCATCTGAATAATTTAATAAAATTATAGAAATTAAAATCTAAAAATACTAATTTGATCAAAGTGGATGCCAGTGTACCGTCCGACGATCGCAGATAAAAAAAACCATCACTAAGATCATTTAAATTTATCATCATTCTTCTCAAAATTCTAAAAAATCTTAGGAGAGAGAAATAATTTAGAGAGAGAAAGTAGAGAGAGAAAGTCCAATTTTAGAGAGAAAAAATACTAGTTCAGGCTGAAGGAAGAGAAGGAAGAGAGAGAAACTCTCTTTTCATATTTTATTATTTATATCATTATTTATTAATTAATTTATTTTATTTTTTCTTTCTTCTTTTCTTTCTTTCTTTTTTTTTTCTTTTTCTTCACGGAAGAGAGAGAAGAGAAAATCCTATTTATTATTATTATATTATTATTATATTATTTTTTTCTTCTTTTTTTTCCTTTTTCTTTTCTTTTTCTTTTTTTCTTTTTCTTTTCTTTTTTTCTTTTTCTTTTTTTTTCTTTTCTTTTCCTTCTTCTTCTTCTCTTTCTTTTCTTCTTCCCGATTTTCCTTTGGGCCGAAATAGGGGATCTCACAATCCCCTATTGGCTGGCCGGCCGGCGGTGCAACCGGCATGGGGCGACCGTCGGTAGGAGGAGGGGCGACCCAGCGGCAAGAGGAGGGCTAAGCTGGTGGCCGCGGTGACCACCGACACCCAAACATTCAAAAGGGACCGAATCCCTTTCTTAAAAAAATCCGGTGACTCCAATCACCGGCGATCGTGCACACAGGCATGGAGAGAAAGGAGGAGAAGAGAGGAAGAGGAGGAGGCTCACCTTCAACACCGGCGAGGCTTTTTCGATGAGCAAAATGGATGGCACAAGGATGGGGCTCCGCGGTGGTTTTTCGACGATTGCCGCCGACTGGATCCAAATTTTTGGTGAGAGAGAGAGAGAGGAGGATTCTCCTCCTTAAATAGAGCCAGAGGGGGGCTCTTTCCAACTTCGATTGGGAGCTGGCGAGAGGAGGAAGAAGACTCCCTTTGGGAGTCTTCTCCCCTATTTTTTTTTTGGGCTTTGGTGGGCTGGGATTGTTACATGGGCTGGGCATCACATTCTTCCCCCTAAAAAAAATTTCGTCCTCAAAATTTTTCTTGCTTGAGTCTTCGTATTTTCTTACTTGAATCTCATCCATAAATATTTCAATATTCTAATTCTTGATATAAAATTCATTCTTAAATTATTTCATAAGAAAAAAAATCAATACCTCAAATATTGATCTGAAATGGAATCATTCATTTTCTTATTTATCAAGATCAACATCTCAAAGATTTTCAATATTTCAAGATTTCAAAATTATGATCTTATTTTCTATAAAAATTAATGTTCAATATCTCATGACTAGATCAAAATCAAATCTATCTCTTGTAAATAGAAGAAAATCAATATCTTAATTTTTAAATAAAAATTTTATTTATCATCATCATTTATTTATTTATTTATTTATTTTAAAATATTAATCACTCTTAATTTCAACCCATCATAAGATAGGAAAACATACTTTCGTAAATTATACTATGACATCCTAATCAATCAAAATTCAAAAATATTTTCTCTTATTCATACTTTCAAAAGTTGAAAATTTATCATTTCAATCTCATTCTCGAACTTTTGATATTTTAATTCTCAATATAACTTCATCATTTAATCATTTCATAAAGAAAAGATCAATATCATCGATGTTGATTAGAATCAAAACCACTATTTCTAGTCATCAAAATTTTCTTACTCAAACCCTCAAACTCTTAAATATTCTAATTCTTGAAGCAAATTTTATCATTAAGTCATTCCATAATAAAAATCAATAACTCAAAAATTGATCTAAATCAAAACTATATATATATATTTTTATAATCAAAATCAATGTCTCTATTCTAAGTAAGTATATCAATTTGCTTTATCTAAATATTAACTATTCTTAATTAATTGATTCATTATCAAATTAAATTATAAATAACTCCAATCCATCTTTTGTAGAACAATCATCAATATCAATAGATAACCTCAATCTTTTTCATTCAGTCAGAGAAATAATAATAATCAAAAGAGTTCAAACTTCAAATTTTATTATACCCTGGAGCTAAATATTTGAGTATAATAATTTAAGATCAAAATCATCATTCGATAAATGATCTCAAATTTTTCCTAATAAATAGAGAATTATAAAATTTAATTTTAGGATAGAGAAAATTTATCTCTAAATATTCTAAATCTAAAATCAAAAATCAAAGATCCACTCATCCTAGAATTAGGATGCTAATTATTTTTGTAGCATAGTAGGTAGAAGCACTACTTTTAAAAATCACATTAGGATATCTAAAATAATTCAAAATTTTTAAAATATTATTTTTTCTAATATCAATGAATTTTTTATATCAAACTATATCATCTATCATAATTCTTTGATTCAAAGAATCAACATTCCTGACTTACTCAAAGTAATCCAGATTACCATGCTTCCGCTGTGCACTCTGTTCTAACAATCAAAATTAATTAGGTTCACAAAAAAAAAATTTGATCAAATTATTTTTTTATCTTATCAATAGAAAAGATCTAAAATTTTAAATTTCAATTGAAGTCAAAAATTAACTTTCGATTCTCATTCATACTTTTACTGGTGTACAATAATCTTGATTAACTCTTGAGTCCAATATCATATTTAAAACCATATAGATTTACTATAATCAATGTGAATCAAATTTTAATTCTCATATCAATTCAATTCGATAATTTTCAAATCAAAATCTTTATAAGTCAAATCAACGAGAAAATCCTTCGATGCTCTACCAAATTTGGACATAATCTGAATATATAAGAACTTCAAATCATTATTTTTTTCTAAAATTTCTATAATCAAGATCTTTAATATCTATCACATATCTTTTCACAACAATCATACAAGCCTCAAAAATCAAATCTCCATTTAATAGTAGATTCAATTAGGGACCTTGTTAACAAAAGCAAAGGAACTCCATATCAATTCCTAAATTCAAATTTTCTAAATTATAAATTCATGTGATTTTGATAATTTTAAATAAATATAAATCAGATCTTTTATCTTAATCTAAAGATATCAATTTTTCATTAACAACCTCAACAATAATATCAGAAAATCTCTTGATCAACTTAGATACGAAATCTTTAAATTAAAATTTCATACACATCATGTAGTCTCTAAGAGACATAATAAGATCCATTATTTAGATCTAAGGATGATGATTAAAGCTTCCAATACGGTGAATATCCTACAATCTCAAAATCAATTTCAACAATAAGAAATAGGCTTCTTTGCAATATCTTCAAATATGCATTCATCCTAATATGCCACTTTATATATGATCTACATATCAAGTTCACTTTCGATAAATATTCCAATCAAGCATCATAAAAAATTTTTCTTAGCCCATTCTGGAACAACATTTTATTATCAAATCTTTATCTTGCTAATAATAGTCAACTTCTCAACTAGAAGTAATATCATAGTATTATTCTCACATCGAATTTGAACTTACGATTCACTTGAATAACCAATGATCAAATTAATAACCACAATGCACAATAAAATTTTATGTCAATCCTTTTGTAATTACTTTCAATCAAAATCTAACTAATCATATCATGATCAATAGATATCCATCATATTTTAAATTCTATATCTCATAATCTCTTTTGATCCTTTCATACATAATCTCAATATTTAACTAAAAGTTATAAAAATTTTTTCCACTACAATCATCAAAGATCTACACCATAAAAGTGTCTATCCACTAACACTCCTTATACACATCTTAGTTCATCTACTAACGCTTTGATACCATATTAATTGTCACGTCCCCAACCCAAGATTGTAAATCGAGGGTCATGGCAACTGCCGCATACTATAAAAAACTCTTCCCATAAGCATGCAAGGCATCTTATCATGTTATCTTAAAATAACAGTGGAATAATTAGTCAATAATTCAAATCCAAAACATAACGATCTAAATTTCTTCTTTAATATCTCAATAAATTCAACAATGATTCATACGCCTTACATCAAATTCAATAAGACTTTCAATTTAAAATAAAAGTATGGAGATTCTGCTTCTGATCACTTTTTCATTCATATCTTGTATCATCTTAATTCTTCAATATCTGTAAAAATAGTAAAATAGAAGGTAATGAGCTAGACAGCCCAGTAAACAATGATCATTTTTCAACAGATTTCATCAAATATTTAAGTAAATAATCATTTATAAAAAATAAGCATATCGAGTTCATTAATTCAAAATCAATTTTCAATTATGTAATATAGTTCATGCCAAATTTATTTCTTTTTCAAAATTTAAGTTTCTTTTGAGATTTCAATTTCTTTCGTTCTTCAATTCTTTTCGTCAACCATTAGCTATGACCATATTTTTTCTGTGGCAGGATCATAACACTGCGTATCTTCTTACGGTGAGCTGTGAATCATCTGGCAATAAAGTCCTTCGGAACCGCTGGTCTCTCTGACGGTTTATCGCTGATCTCGCTGGCGATGTAAACCCTCAAGATAAATCAATTGCCAACGTATATGCCCTATTGGTAGGATCCTTTACATAGTCAGGTTGTCAATTCATATTGTTTCTTATATCAAAATTCTTCATAAATCATATTTCATATTCCAATTTTGATAATAAAATATATAATCATATAGTATCAAAATCAATCAGTATAATGCATCATGAAATCAATATGTTCAATCATGCTTCATCATAACATTTCAAATAAGATATTTTCATAACAAAATACCATTCATCCAATCATGCATCGTTTCATAAATCATGTCAGAAAAATATATTATAATTTATCGATAAATCTAGAAAAAGTTAAACATTACTTATCTCAAACGTATTTCAATAAATCTACATAATTTATAAATTTTTTTTCAAAAATTTTGTTCATAGATCATATCGCGATATCCCATGATCAAACTGTTAGGAATAGTGTCCCAAAGCCAATCGTCAGCCTGTTGACGGTTGTGTATTTGTACATGAATTATGAATTAATAAAAATTATTTTAGTATTTTTCATCACAAAATATTTCATCTTCTAATGAACTCCTATGTTGTGGTGAAGTCCTTAGGACTATTTAGACTCGACAAAGGAAGATTTGTCGTTTAGTCCTTAAATCTGTTCGCGACCAAATGATACGTTGTTACCAAGGATGACAACATTTATCAAGCATAGATCGTTGTGTGCCATATAGGTTGGTTGTCCTCTTAACCAATGAGTGTGGAGACACTGGTATGGCATACAGGTGAGATGTAAGGTACATCTGCACTGAACGTGACTGACTCCGGAGCTATTTCAGCTATCAAGATTTACTCTGATGGAATATGGGTATAAATATCCCTCCGACCTGAGACCGCCACGGTGACTTGCAAGCAACTCACTGCACTTAGGCACTGGACTACCTGAATTTTTAATTCAGTGACGGAAGGCTGCTGGGTGTAGTCAAGTACTTGACTTGTCGGTGCATGTGTCAAGATGGGATTGATCACTCCAGTTTAGGAGCTGTGTACAGTCGTGTTTCAATTTAGCAAAATCTTGGCTAGGTAGTCCTTGTGAGGAGTCACAGGACTGTTTGAGTTGAGCACAATTCGGATGATCTGATCAGGATTGACAGTTTAACCCTGAGTCATCCTAAACACAGGAGTCAAAAGGATGAATTATATAGTAACCATATTCATGTAGGTTCTGAGTGTTGCGATTGTGACTTTTCGACCTATTCGGATGTCGGGTACCATTGCTAGATGGTCACTTCGATTAGTACAGGAATTGGTTCCTGTGCTACCGACTTAGGTTCGAACCTGCGGGGTCACATACATTAGAAGTTCCTATCCGATCTGATGGCTGATGTAGAATCCTACATGTTTGGGACTCAGTGATCGAGAATTAGGATTCTCTGATCACAAGTTCCACACATTATGGGTACCGGGGTCAAGAGTCTCACTGGTTGGGACTTTTCGATCAGGGTTACATATCGATGAATTCTGATGCCTAATTGCCCATCAGATTTGGACTCAGTATTTATGAGAGGTTTAATTAATGATTTGATCGTTAATTAACTTAATTTGATTGAGTAATTATTTTTGGATCAAGTCCAATTGAATTAGATTCAGTTGGGTTTGACCTGATTAGGTTAAGAGTTGACCTAATCGTCAAGATGGTTTGGTCACTGATTTGATCAGGGGTTAGACTTAGTCAATTTTTGATTTGATTAGGATTTTATTGAGCCTAATTAAGTTTAATTAAGTTGGGTTTAAATTAGTCTAATTGGACCTAACTTATTTGGTTCAATTAGGTTGGTTTAAATAATTAAACCACCTTGACCCAATCTTCATGCGCCACCTCACTTCTATTGCACCCATTTGAATTTATGAGAAGGAACTTCTCATGAATTTTTTTCTCACGCCAAGCCCTCTCCACATCCCACTTTAATGTGCCATATGAATGGATAAGGATGATTGGTTGGCCATTCAAATTCAAAATAAAGTTTGAATTTGAATGGGCAATCAATCTTTGCACCTTATTCCTTTTTTTACGCCCCATTTATTACATGAGAAAAGATTTCTCATGAAATCACTCAATGCACAATTTAAGCCATGCCTTATGCCTTTAGTGGATAAGGGATGAGTTGGTATCCATTTGAATTCAAAATTTGATTTGAATTCAAATGTGCAATAACTCATCTTTATCCTTTCTTTTGATAAGACGTTTGACGTTGTTATAAAAGGAGGAGAAAAGTGGGGCATGCAAGAAGAAGATTTTTGGAGAAAAATTTTGGGGCGTGAGAAGCCTTGTGCATAAGAAGAAAGTCCATATCCTTCCAAGAGAAAAAGAAAGAAAAGTGGGTGCAAGGTTTTCGGTGAGTTCCTTAGAGTTTTAACTTGGGGTTCGGGAAGTGAGAAAGTGAGCTACGAATGTCGTGAGCCCACAAAATTTCAAAGAGATCTTCAACATCCTCTCAAGCATGTCTGTTGATGATTCAGAGTATCCAAAGAATCGACAGACATCGATCGAAGGAGTTCGATCAGCATCGACCGTCAAAAGGGCTCTACAACGAGCTAGCACTCGTGAGGAGTCGATCAGATTGGGAGCTTCATGTGGATGATTCACAGAGGCCAGACACATTGTGTGGCTATATCGCGATGATCAGACTCTCCCGATGGTGATCAGATTGCGGCGATCTACTATCCGCACAAAGGTATTGTGTTCTGAACACATTACAGTAAAGTGTTTACTGTTCGAATTTGAATTTCAAATTTAAATGCATGCATGCTATATATCATATTTAGATCCTAGTGTAGAATAAATTCATATTAATTAATTAGATTAATTAATATTTTTTTACTGTAAAATCATAATTTTGAAAAGTTTTAAAATTACCATTTTACCCCGGCACTGAATTTTTCCCACAAATGGTATCAGAGCGGATTCTTAGATATGATATATATATTTGCATGCGTAGATTAAGTTGTAATCTAAAAGTTTAAATTTAAAATTTGAAATTTAAAATTTAAAATTTGAATTTTGAAAGTTGTTCGAAATTCAAAATTAAAAATTTAAAATTCAAAATTTTAAATTTTAAATTTTAAATTTCAAATTCGAAATTCAAAATTCAAAAATTTAAAATTCAAAATTTGAGATTTAAAATTTAAAATTTGGGTGAAATTTCAAATTTGAAATTCAAAATTTGAAATTCAAAATTTAAAATTCAAAATTTGAAATTTGAAATTTAAAATTTGAAATTTGTTTGAAATTTGAAATTCAAAATTTAAAATTTAAAATTTGAAATTTGAAATTCAAAATTTAAAATTTAAAATTTGAAATTTAAAATTTAAATTTTGAAATTGGTATATTTAGATATACTTGATCCAAGTAGCAAGTAATCGAATTGGGTTGGTTGCCATGGCCGTCCGATCATAGGAGAAAAGTAGGGTTTAAAGGCCCTCTCCTCCCTTCGATGGGGTCTCCTATGGCAGTAGGAGTGCCGCTGCAATTATATCCCATGCAGATGAAGCAGTGAAAGGAATTAATTGTAAAGGTTCAATTGTGAAATTTATCATGAATGTGTTACATTAGATCTAAAAGAATATTCATGATTTATTTTGATTGAGTTATTTTCTATTATGTAATTAGCAATAGGATTGCTATTTATGAAATGTGCTGATCTATTTGTGAAATGAGTCAACATATTTGGTGAACAGAAAATAAAATCTTTCAAATTTAAAAATTATTTTCTAAATGCCAAGCCCTGACCCATCAGTCCAAATACTTAATTAAAAGAATTAAGTATTGTCTAGTAGGTCTAGAATTGTGAATTAAGACCTAAGACAATTGTATAAACTTGTGGGTCAATGGGTTAGATGGATTAGGTCCATAATTGGGTTAGACCTAAGGTTAGCTTAAAGAAATAGACTAAATTAGAGTAATTGATCAAATCTAATCAAAAGTTGAATTAGATTAGGTCAAGGATACTCTAGACTCAACTCCAATAGTTGTAGTTGAATGGGTCTATGTCTTTAACTAGACCAAGATGGACTTAATTCATTGCTTCATGGTGGAACCCTATTTAATAAGTTGATCAAATTAAAACTAATGAATCGGTTGGTGTCTAAGATAAGTTTGGCATTTTGACCAGTGATTTTTAAGTGGGAGCTACTCACAGTGATTCGATCTCTGACGAGTTAATGGCTTATCCCCACCACTGATCTCACTTACCTGGCCAACCTGATGAATTAGGTTTTGATTAGATCACTTAGTGATTAGGGCTCACCCATGTCATTAGGTAAATCAGTTTGACTGATTTAGATGCTCCTAATGCCAGCTTTAATTAAATCCTTTTTAATCTGACTTGGTGAAGTCAGTGGGAGGATTGAAATTGGCTGGATATTTTCTTCTCATCTATCCTTTAATAAAATTTTCAAAAATTATTAGGTCCCTAAAAATGATTAAGTTATATTGATAACTAAGTCATAGCCTCCCATTAAGTGAGTGATAATGAGTCCATTAGTTTAATAATCATTAGAGGCCCAAAGGCCTGGTGCTTATTGACTAATGAAATTATCATTCATAATATGATAATTTGGTTTGAGTCTTTCTGATGGTGGTCAGGTTGGCCGGCCAAAGTCGAGCCTAATCATTTATTGATCCGATTCACCAAATCAGATCATGTTAATGGTTGGACCTAACCAGATCTTTTCAATGGAGGCTAAAGCCTACTAATTAGGTTCTGGGGCAAAATCAATTACTAGAAGTTGTTTAGAGAAATAACTGGTTATGAATCTACCCATAGATGCACATGGGTTGACCAACCAAAGTTGGACTCGTGTGTAGTCTGTGTGGATTCTAGTACCCACTAAGGAATTAAAGTAATTCTTCAAATTGGAGGTTGAGGCTACCAGTTCGTAAAATACTGGGAGAAACTTTAGACTAAAGTCCAAGTCTTTAGTATTTATAATTTATGTACTAATAGAGGTCTGATTTTCTTTCATGCAGCTATGGCCACTATCCTGTCCCTCTGGTCATTATTAGATAATGACAAGCTCATGGGACCTAATTTCGATAGCTGGTATCGAAAATTAAAAATCATCCTTGAGCATGAATGGATCCTTTATGTAGTAACAGATCCTACACCTGAGGAGCCAGCCCCGAACGCTCGAGGGACGGTCCGAGACACTTACCAGAAGTGGCTCAACGATCGCACCACCGTTCGGTGCATTATGCTGGCGGCAATGAATGATGAGTTTAGCCACAGGTTCGAGAACGCCCAGCCACAGAAGATGCTTCAAATGTTGAACGACTCCTTTGGCACGCTTGACAATGTTGAAAGGCACAAAACTAGTTGTGCCATTTTCAATGCTCGGATGAGGGATGGAGCCTCAGTCACTGATCATGTACTGTACATGATCAAAATGATTGAGCGCCTAAGTAAACTAGGCTTTCCCCTGCACGAGCAGCTCGATAAGAATGCGATCCTTAATTCTCTGCCCAAGTCCTACCTTCCCTTCCTTACTCATTTTCGAATGACAAAGCCTGCAGTGAACTACCATGGCTTGTTGGGGTTGCTGCAGAACTTTGAGAAGGACCACCAGCTCCATAAGGAGTCGGTAAATATTGTGGGAGGGTCTTCTTCTGGTCGTCGACCCTTTAAGAAAGGGAAGAAGAACAAGAAGAAGAAGAAGAATAAGAAGGTGCAACCGCATGCTAGGATGTCTGCACAGGGTCAGACAAAGAAACACAAGCCCGACCAAAGCCAGGCGGAGTGCTTCTTTTGCAAGAAGCAGGGGCACTGGAAGAGGAACTGTCCTCTATACATTGCCTCCCTGGACCCGAACAGGCCAAAGAAGAAGCAAGGTACTTATATGATAATACCTTGCAACTTTTCCATTTGTGATACTACTGCCTGGGTATTGGATACCGGAAGCCCTTATCATATTTGCAATTCGATGCAGGGTCTGCAGGTCAGTAGGAGATTTGATGAAGGCGATAGATTCCTGAACGTTGGAGATGGAAGCAAAGTTTCAGTTCTAGCATTAGGAATCATGAACCTTGTAATCAATTCTCGAAATATAATTCTGAGTGAATGTTACTATTGTCCAAACTTTTTATTAAATATTATTTCTGTAGGCCTTTTGGCCATGACGGTTATCAATTTTTAATAAAAGGAAACATTTGTAATATCATTTTGAATGGTGTTACAATGTTTGTTGGACAACTTAATAATAGAATTTACTTTCTATCACAACCTGTTAATGTGATTCAAACCTCCGGTAAATGCCCTAGAATAGATAATATGTCAGAAGTCTACCTTTGGCACTGTAGGCTAGGTCATATCAATAAGAATAGGATAAACAGGTTGGTTCAAAAAAAAATTCTTGAAGTAGGTGATTGTGAATCACTTCCAACCTGTGAGTCCTGTCTTCTTGATAAAATGACCAAATCACCTTTTACTGAAAAAGATGAGCGAGCCAGTGAACTCTTGGGTTTGGTACATTCTGATGTATGTGGACCCATGAGCTCAAGTGCTAGAGGTAGATATTTCTACTTCATAACCTTCACAGACGACCTATCGAGGTATGGGTATGTCTATTTAATGAAGCATAAATCGGAGTCATTTGAAATCTTTAAACTATTCCGAAATGTGGTAGAAAAATAAACTGAAAAGTGTATTAAAACTCTTCGATCTGATCGAGGAGGTGAATACTTTTTCAATGATTTTCTAATATATCTTGGGAAGAATGGGATTCTCTCTCAGTGGACTCCTCCTGGAACACCACAACATAATGGTGTATCTGAAAGGAGGAATCAGATCTTGTTGGACATGGTTCGATCCATGATGGGGTTTGCTGGTCTGCCGATCTCCCTCTGAGGATATGCGCTCGAATCGACTTGTTACCTTCTAAATAGAGTTTCGAGTAAGTCTGTAACCAAAACGCCATATGAGATATGGATAGGACGGAAGCTAGTACTCTCGCACCTTAGGGTTTGGGGGTGTCTGGCTTATGTTAAACGTTTAATTAAGGACAAGCTTGGACCTAGGTCTGACAAGTGTAATTTTATAGGGTACCCAAAAGAGACCAAAGGGTATTACTTCTACCTAGTTGATGAGCAAAAAGTGTTTGTCAGCCTTAAGTCAATCTTTTTGGAAAAGGAGTTCATTGGTGAAGGGACTGTTACCTCTAAGATCGAACTTGACGAAGTTCGACAGGTGAAAAAACTGACACAAGTTGCTGAACCTGAATCGGATTTGGTTAGATCAGATCCGAAGCCCATTGTTCAAGCACCCTTAAGGCGATCTGGTAGAGTACCACGTCAATCGGACAGATACTATGGTTTCTTGGTCCGGGATGATGGTCCTATCAAACTTGATGAAAACGATAAGGATCTGATCACCTACATGGATGCAATGCAGAGACCCGACTCTAAGAAATGGCTAGAAACCATGAAATCCAAAATGGAGTCCATGAAGGTCAACGATGTGTGGACATTGGTTGACCCACCCGAAGGAGTAAAACCCATAGGGTGTAAGTGGGTCTTCAAGAGGAAGAGGGGCGCAGACGGAAAGGTGAAAACCTATAAAGCCCGTCTGGTTGCCAAGGGATATCGTCAATGTTATGGTATAGACTATGACGAGACATTTTCTCCTATGGCAATGCTCAAATCCATTCGGATTATGCTTGCATTAGCTGCTCATCTGGACTATGAAATCTGACAGATGGATGTGAAGACAGCTTTTCTAAACGGAGAGCTGGATGAAGAGGTGTATATGATACAACCTGAAGGATTCACATCCACAGATGAGTCTAAGGTGTGCAGGCTACAGAGGTCCATTTATGGACTTAAGCAGGCATCACGGAGTTGGAACATACGTTTTGATAAGATGATCAAGACGTATGGCTTCGTTAAGAACGGAGAAGAGCCATGTATTTATAAGTGGGCTAATGGTCCAGTAGTAGTATTTCTTGTATTGTATGTGGATGACATTCTCTTAATCGGGAATGATGTCTCTGCATTACAGGGAATAAAGATTTGGCTGTCGTCACAGTTCTCCATGAAGGATCTGGGAGAAGCTTCCTACATCCTAGGGATGAGGATCTATAGGGATAGATCTAAAAGGTTGCTTGGTTTATCTTAGTCCACGTACATTGATACTATGCTGAAGAGGTTCAGCATGGAGAATTTCAAGAAAGGCTATCTTCCGATAGGCCATGGAATTTTTCTCTCGAAGAGGGATTGTCCGACAACACCTAAAGAGAGAGAGTGTATGGGTAGGATTCCATATGCTTCGACAGTGGGATCATCATGTACACCATGACATGTACACGACCAGATGTGGCATACTCACTAGGGGTAGTGAGTAAATACCAATCTGATCCAGGGGAGAATCACTGGAAGGTTGTTAAAACCATCCTGAAGTATTTAAGAAATACTAAGGACCAGTGGCTTGTTTATGGTGAATCGGACTTGAGATTTATAGGGTTTACAGACTCTAGTTTCCAGTCTGATCATGATGACAGCAAAAGTATGTCGGGATTTATTTTTACCCTTAATGGTGGGGCTATCTGCTGGAAAAGTTCCAAGCAGCACACAGTGGCTGATTCAGTTTGCGAGGCGGAGTATGTCACCGCATCAGATGCTGCCAAAGAAGCGGTGTGGCTGAGAAAATTCATCACCGAGCTCGAAGTAGCACCCTCCCTTGTTGGTCCAGTTCTGCTCTACTGTGACAGCTCTGGAGCCATTGCTTAGGCGAAGGAACCAAAGGCACACCAGTGGACGAAGCATATTCTGCACCGCTACCATCTCATCTGAAAAATTATGGATCAAGGTGACGTCGATCTTCAGAAGATCGACGGAAAGGAGAACCTGGCTGACCCATTCACTAAAGCCATTGTGGTGAAGGAGTTCGACGACTACAAGTCGAAGATGGGTATTAGATACTGCACCGATTGGCTTTAGGCCAAGTGGGAGATTATTGAAAATAGTGTCCCAAAGCCAATCGTCAGCTTGTTGACGGTTGTGTATTTGTATATGAATTATGAATTAATAAAAATTATTTTGGTATTTTTTATCATAAAATATTTTATCTTCTAATGAACTCCTATGTTGTGGTGAAGTCCTTAGGACGATTTAGACTCGACAAAGGAAGATTTATCATTTAGTCCTTAAATCTGTTCGCGACCAAATGATACGTTGTTACCAAGGACGACAACGTTTATCAAGCATAGGTCGTTGTGTGCCATATAGGTTGGTTGTCCTCTTAACCAATGAGTGTGGTGTTATGATATAGGTGGTGTGCCTAAGGCCCAGGGGACCAAGGCTAAGGCCAATATCCATCATTCATGAAGGCTTCATGGAGACTCTAGGGCTAGTTGGGCCCTAGGTTGAAAGGCTGTGGGCCTTTCAGGTTCTTGAGGTCTAGGTTATGTGGGCCTCAAGGGACCAACTCTTTATGGGCCAGGTCTGGGCCCAGGATAGGTGAGATTAGGTCGAGTCATGGGTGTACATGGGCTTGGGATAACCTAATCTCCCATATAATTGGTAAAGGGAGTTTTGGGTTTGGGTCACTTGACCCGGTGTTTATATATACATGTACTGTGTATAGGTTTGATTAAGCCAAAAAAATAGACAACTCTTTCTCCCAAGTCTCTCTCTCTCTTCTTCCTCTCTCTCCAGCCATCTTCCATGCCCCAGGAGCAAGAAATCCTAGGGTTTCTTGCCGCCAGTCCAGATAAGGAAAGAAAGGAAGGGAGGCGCTAGCCCCTTTCCCCCTTTGCAGCCGCCACCATTTCTTCTCTCCCCTCTCTTGAAGGCACCTAAACACCAGGTCCAGAACTTGAAATCTCTTGAGAAGAGGTTGGTACAAGTCTCTCTCAGATTTGGAGTTGATCTGAGGTCGTTTGAGGCACGGGTGAGATCTCCATCAACAGATCTACAGGAAAGGCTGCAGCAGGATAGATCTGCGAGGTCTGTCTCTATCTATCTTTTTCCCTATCTAGAATGCCCCGATTCAAGATCTATGAATTGGAAACCTCGATCCAGGTCTGATCTGGTTGGGTACCAGATTTGGATTTTTTAGAGGTAGTTTCAGAGGTGTTCTTCATCTGGAATGAAAGGCTGACGAAGAAGACCGTAACCAGGCAGATTTCGTCAAGGGCCTTGAATCATGTCCAGATGACTCCAGATCTATTCATTGCTGGTTCCACTGCACCCAAGATTTGTGGGAGGAGCCGAGATCGTGCTCCAATAGTTGGTATCAGAGCCACGGTGGTGAGGAAGTGGTTCCAAGTGCGAGAAGTTGAAGATCCCAAGTGCTGAAAATTTTCAGCAAGGTACCATCAAGGTATATTCTACACTTCTTGAATTTATATTGCTTGTTTGGATTGGATCCAGTCATGGGCAGCAATATGAAGGTCGATTTTGAGAAGTTTGATGGAAGGAGAATTTTTTCATATGGAAAATCCGGGTGGAGGATCTTCTGGTGCAAGCAGATCTGGATCAGGCTTTGGATGAGAAGCCTGAGGGAATGACAGATAGACAGTGGGCATCATTGGAGAAGAAAGCATGCTCGGTGATCAGAGGATGTTTGGCGGATGTGGCGTTGTATTCGGTGCTGGAAGAAAAAACCCCAAAGGGCCTTTGGTCAAAGTTGCACACCATGTACATGGGGAAGAATATGTGCAACAAGCTGATGCTGAAGAAGAAGTTATACAGTCTTTGGATACAGGAGGGATTTGATGTGATTGGCCACATTCAGAGGTTCGACCAGTTGTGCACGGAGTTGGTGAATATCGGGGTGAAGCTGGATGAGGAGGACAAATCTCTATTGCTTCTATGTTCGCTGCCCGGATCATATGATTCTTTGGTGATTACATTGCTCTACGGCAAGGAGACTTTGGAGTATGAGGACATGATCTCGGTGCTGAGGTCGAATAAGCAGAGAAAAAAGTTGACCAGAGATCAGGCTCTCCAGGAGGGTTTGGCAGTAGGGGAGAGGACAGGTAGAGGCAGAGGCAGAAGCAAGTCCAAGGGGTGGTCCAAGTCCAGGAAGGGAAAGAAAGAGGTGAAATGCTTCAAGTGCAATGAGTTCGGGCACTTCAAGCGAGAATGTCCACTATGGAAGAGCAAGAAGGGAGAAAAAAGTGGCTCAGAATCAGTGAGTGCAGTTGCTGGGCAGCAGGTGGAGGATGATCTACTTGTGGTATCAGATGGTCACAGGCAGTACACAGAGGAGTGGACACTAGACTCTGCGTGCTCACATCACTACACACCACATAGGTCTTGGTTTGCTACATACACCAAGATAGATGAGGGATCAGTGACTCTAGGCGACAATCATCCTTGCAAGGTGGCTGGGATAAGGACAGTCAGGGTGAGGATGTTTGATGGGATTGTGAGGACATTGACAAATGTAAAGTACATCCCAGAGCTGGAAAAGAATATGGTGTCACTAGGCTACTTAGAGCGCAGTGGATACAGCTTCAGCAGTAGGGCTAGAAGCGGAGTACTGAACATCTCCAATGGAGCTATGGTGATGATGAGAGGCAGGAGGTTGGACAATAACCTCTATCGCATGGAGGGATCTGTGGTGATCGGAGAGTCTGATGCAGCAGCTGCAGCACAGGACCAGGAGGGGACTTACAGGATGTGGCACTACCGCCTAGGCCACATGGGTGACAGGGGGCTGAGGGAGTTGAGCAGGAGAGGACTCATCTCTGATCTGGAGGATGGTGCTACAGGGGAGATCTGTGAGCCTTGCCAGATGGGAAAGCAGAGGAGAGTTCAGTTCAACATCAGTACAGCTCGCAGTGCAGTCCCTCTGGAGTTAGTACACACGGATGTGTGGGGACCAGCCCCAATTTTAGCTAGGAATGGGGCTAGATACTTCATGACCCTGATTGATGATTTCTCAAGAAGCTCTGGATTTACTTCATGAGAGAGAAGTCAGAGGTCTTCACCAAGTTCAAGATCTGGAGAGCTGAGGTGGAGAAGGAGCAGGGGAGAAGCGTGAAGTGTCTGAGGTCAGACAATGACGGGGAGGACACCAGTAGAGAGTTCCAGGACTACTGTGAGGAGTTTGGGATCAGGAGATACTTCTCAGTTAGGGGGACTTCACAGCAGAATGGGGTGGCCGAGAGGATGAACAAAACACTGTTGGAAAAGGCACGATGCATGAGGCTGCAGGTAGGGCTTCCAAAGGAGTTCTGGGTTGACACAGTTGACGCAGCGGGTTACTTGATCAATCGGTCACCTCACACCAGGTTGGATGGCAGGCTTCCAGAGGAGGTGTGATCTGGGAGGACAGTAGGACTGGGCCATCTATGGGTATTTGGGTGCACGGTCTATGTGCACATTGGAGCTGGTGAGCGGAGCAAGCTAGACACCAGATCACGCAAGGCGGTGTTTCTAGGCTATCCGCGAGGAGTCAAGGGATACAGGCTGTGGGATCCCTTAAAAAAGAAGGTCATCATTAGTCGGGATGTGACTTTTGATGAGGAGTCAGTCCTACGGAGGCGAGCAGGCATGGAGGAGCAGTAGGAGCAGGAGGAGGTCCAGCAGGGCACTGCTGGACAGCTTACCTCTTTTATTTTGCCTCTTGTAGGTACTACGGGAGGACATGACATTCAGGTGGAGAACCTACCAAAGTGTCTCCACAGGTGGAGAGGACTCGGATAGATGATCGAGGCAGAGAGGTCCAGCAGGAGCGAGCTGGATCGAGGACTGATATCGGTGTTGCCCTACACAAGCCCAAGAGGACCATCAGGCAACCGAACCGATATGGCTTCGAGGAGACGCTGTCATATGCCCTGGTGACAGCAAATGGAGACCCATATATGTATCAGGAGGCTATTGAGAGCCAGGACAGAGAGCGGTGGGTCCAGGCGATGTCCGAGAAGATGCAGTCTCTCCACCAGAACCAGACGTGATGATTGGTGCAGTTGCCACAGGGGAAGAGGCCCATTGGCTGCAAATGGGTCTACAGTCGCAAGGACAGAGTGGAGCTGGTTGAGGCCTTGGGACACCAAGGTGGAGATTGTTATGATCCAGGTGGTGTGCCCAAGGCCCAGGGGACAAGGCTAAGGCCAAGGTCCATCATTCATGAGGGCTTTATGGAGACTCTAGGGTAGTTGGGCCCTAGGTTAAAAGGCTGTGGGCCTTTCGGATTCTTGAGGTCTAGGTTATGTGGGCCTCAAGGGACCAACACTTTATGGGCCAAGTCTGGGCCTAGGATAGGTGAGATTAGGTCGAGTCATGGGTGTACATGGGCTTGGGTTAACCTAATCTCCCATAGAGTTGGTCAAGGGAGTTTTGGGTTTGGGTCACTTGATCCAGTGTTTATATATACATGTACTGTGTATAGGTTTGATTAAGCTAAGAAAATAGACAACTCTTTCTCCCAAGTCTCTCTCTCTCTCTTCTCCCTCTCTCTCCAGCCATCTTCCATGCCCCAGGAGCAAGAAACCCTAGGGTTTCTTGCCGCCAGTCCAGATAAGGAAAGAAAGGAAGGGAGTCGCTAGCCCCTTCCCCCCTTTGCAGCCACCAGCCATTTCTTCTCTCCCCTCTCTTGCAGGCACCCAAACACTAGGTCCAGGACCTGAAATCTCTTGAGAAGAGGTTGGTATAGGTCTCTCTCAGATCTGGAGTTGATCTGAGGTCGTTTGAGGTGTGGGTGAGATCTCCATCAACAAATCTACAGGAAAGGCTACAGCAGGACAAATCTGTGAGGTCTATCTCCATCTATCTTCTTCCCCATCTAGAATGCCCCAATTTGAGATCTATGAATTGGAGGACCTCGATCCAGGTCTGATCTAGATGGGTACCAAATCTTGAATTTTTTAGAGGTAGTTTCAGAGGCGTTCTTCATCTGGAATGAAAGGCTGACGAAGAAGACAGCAACCAGGTTGATTTCGTCAAGGGCCTTGAATCGTGTCCAGACGACTCCAGATCTATTCGTTGCTGGTTCCGCTGCACCCAAGGTCTGTGGGAGGAGCCAAGATCGTGCTCCAACATGTGGAGACATTGGTATGGCATACAGGTGAGATGTAAGGGTACATCTGCACTGAATGTGACCGACTCCGGAGCTATTTCTACTGTCAAGATTTGCTCGATGGAATATGGGTATAAATATCCCTCCGACCTGAGACTGTCATGGTGACTTGCAAGCAACTCACTGCAATTAGGCACTGGACTACTTGAATTTTTAATTCAGTGACGGAAGGCTGCTGGGTGTAGTCAAGTACTTGACTTGTCGGTGCGTGTGTCAAGATGGGATTGACCACTCCAGTTTAGGAGCTGTGTACAGTCATGTTTCAATTTAGCAAAACCTTGGCCAGGGTAGTCCTTATGAGGAGTCACAGGACTGTTTGAGTTGAGCACGATTCGGATGATCTGATCAGGGTTGACAGTTTAACCCTGAGTCATCCTAAACACAGAGGTCAAAAGGATGAATTATACAATAACCATATTCATGTAGGTTCTAAGTGTTGCGATTGTGACTTTTTGACCTATCCGGACATCGGGTACCATTGCTAGATGGTCATTTCGATTAGTACAGGAATTGGTTCCTGTGCTACCGGCTTAGGTTCGAACCTGCGGGGTCACACACATTAGAGGTTCCTATCTGATCTGATGGCTGATGTAGAATTCTACATGTTTAGGACTCAGTGATCGAGAATCAAGATTCTCTGATCATGAGTTCTACACATTCTGGGTACCGGGGTCAAGAGTCCCACTGGTTGGGACTTTTCGATCAGGGCTACATATCGATGAATTCTGATGCCTGATTGCCCATCGGATTTGGACTCAGTATTTATGAGAGGTTTAATTAATGATTTGATCACTAATTAACTTAATTTGATTGAGTAATTATTTTTAAATCAAGTCCAATTGAATTAGATTCAGTTGGGTTTGACCTGATTAGGTTAAGAGTTGACCTAATCGTCAAGATGGTTTGGTCCCTGATTTGATCAGGGGTTGGGCTTAGTCAATTTCTGATTTGATTAGGATTTTATTGAGCCTAATTAAGTCTAATTAAGTTGGATTTAAATTAGTCTAATTGGACCTAACTTATTTGGTTCAATTAGGTTGGTTTAAATAATTAAACCACCTTGACCCAATCTCCATGTGCCACCTCACTTCCATTGCACCCATTTGAATTTATGAGAAGGAACTTCTCATGAATTTTTTCTCACACCAAGCCCTCTCCACGCCCCACTTTAATGTGCCATATGAATGGATAGGATGATTGGTTGGCCATTCAAATTCAAAATAAAGTTTGAATTTGAATGGTAATCAATCTTTGCACCTTATTCCTTTTTTTACGCCCCATTTATTACATGAGAAAAAGTTTCTCATGAAATCACTCAATGTACAATTTAAGCCACGCCTTATGCCTTTAGTGGATAAGGGATGAGTTGGTGTCCATTTGAATTCAAAATTTGATTTGAATTCAAATGTGCAATTACTCATCTTTATCCTTTCTTTTGATAAGACGTTTGACGTTGTTATAAAAGGAGTAGAAAAGTGGGGCGTGCAAGAAGAAGATTTTTGGAGAAAAATTTGGGGCGTGAGAAGCCTTGTGCATGAGAAGGAAGCCCATATCCTTCCAAGAGAAAAAGAAAAAAAAGAAAGAAAAGTGGGTGCAAGGTTTTTGGTGAGTTTCCTAGAGTTTTAGCCTGGGGTTCGGGAAGTGAGAAAGTGAGCTACGAATGTCGAGAGCCCTCAAAATTTTAGGAAGATCTTCAACATCCTCTCAAGCATGTCTGTTGATGATCTGGAGCATCCAAAGAATCGACAGACATCGATCGAAGGAGTTCGATCAGCATCGGTCGTCAAAAAGGCTCTACAACGAGCTAGCACTCGTGAGGAGTCGATCAGATCGGGAGCTTCGTGTGGACGATCCGCAGAGGCCAGACACGCTGTGTGGCTGCGTCATGATGATCAGACTCTTCTGACGGTGATCAGATTGCGACGATCTACTACCCGCACAAAGGTATTGTGTTCTGAACACATTACAGTAAAGTATTTACTGTTCGAATTTGAATTTCAAATTTAAATGCATGCATGCTATATATCATATTTAGATCCTAATGTAGGATAAATTTATATTAATTAATTAGATTAATTAATATTTTTTCGCTGTAAAATCATAATTTTAAAAAAATTTAAAATTACATTTTACCCCTGCACTAAATTTTTTCCACACAAACATCCACAATCCATACAGAATCAATTTCAATAATTAGAAAGAATACGAATACCATATTTCAACGGTTTAGATTGAGTCTGATCATCTAATTTCATCTAATCAAAATCTAATTAGGACCTAAACAATCCAAAGTTTGACTATCAGATTAAATCAGATTCGAAGTGATAGGACCGAGGTTTCTTCATCGATTTCATAAAATCAAGTAGAGAGAGACAATTAGAGGAGAGAGAATTCATGAGGTACAATTCGAATTGATCAGGTGACACAATCCAACATTACGATTGGTCCAATATCTCGATTGGTGAAATCAACATGATCAAATCAAGTCATGATTAGATCAGGATCATGGATGATCAAATCTAAAGATTCATGGTCTGATCAAGGTGGGTGCCAATACACTACCCAACAATCATGGATCAAGATTCTTCGTCAGATCAGAAATATTAAAAGAATTTTCTCATTGATAAATCGATCAAGAGAGAGAAATCGATCGAGAGAGAAATGGCTTTAGAGAGAAAAAATTCTAGAGAGAGAAAATTTTAGAGAGAGAAAATTCATCTTGGACTCCTCGGACGATATGATTCAATAAATCCGATCGATCAGATCAAATCATGCTGAAATTATCATGTGAATAATTTAATAAAATTATAGAAATTAAAATCTAAAAATACCTAATTTGATCAAAGTGGATGCCGGTGTACCGTCCGGCAATCGCAGATAAAAAAAATTCATCACTAAGATCATTTAAATTCATCATCATTCTTCTCAAAATTTTAAAAAATCTTAGGAGAGAGAAATAATTTAGAGAGAGAAAGTAGAGAGAGAAAGTCCAATTCTAGAGAGAAAAAATACTAGTTCAGGCTGAAGGGAGAGAGGGAAGAAGAGAAACTCTCTTTCTCATATTTTATTATTTATATCATTATTAATTAATTAATTAATTTTATTTTTTCTTTCTTCTTTTTTTTCTTTCTTTTTTTTTCTTTTTCTTCACGGAAGAGAGAGAAGAGAAAATCCTATTTATTATTATTATATTATTATTATTATTATTTTATTTTATTTTATTTTATTTCTTTTTCCTTTTTCTTTTCTTTTTCTTTTTTTCTTTTTCTTTTCTTTTTTTCTTTTTCTTTTCTTTTTTTTCTTTTTCTTTTCTTTTTCTTTTCTTTTCCTTCTTCTTCTTCTCTTTCTTTTCTTCTTCCCGGGCTTCCTTTGGGCCGAAATAGGGGATCTCACAATCCCTTGTTGGCTGGCCGGCCGGCGGTGCAACCGGCATGGGGTGGCCATCGGCAGGAGGAGGGGCGACCCAGCGGCAAGAGAAGGGCTAAGCTGGTGGCCGGCGGTGACCACCGGCACCCAAACATTCAAAAGGGACCGAATCTCTTTCTCAAAGAAATCCGGCGACTCCAGTCACCGGCGATCGTGCACACGGGCACGGGGAGAAAGGAAGAGAAGAGAGGAAGAGGAGGAGGCTCACCTTTGATGCCGGTGAGGCTTTTTCGGTGAGCAAAATGGACGGCACAAGGATGGGGTTTCGTGATGGTTTTTTGGCGATTGCCGCTGACTGGATCTCGAATCTTCGATGAGAGGGAGAGAGGAGGATTCTCTTCCTTAAATAGAGCCGAAGGGGGGGCTCTTTCTGACTCCGATTGGGAGCCGGCGAGAGGAGGAAGAAGACTCCCTTCGGGAGTCTTCTCCTCCTTTTTTTTTTTTTTTTTGGGCTTTGGTGGGCTGGGATTGTTACATGGGCTGGGCATCACAGTAGAAGAAGCAAAATAAAAATAAACTCCAAAGCCCCTTAACATGATATAGCTAACAACAGGTCCAATTAACCTCTTGTTGGAATTGGAAACATCCTACTTGATTATCTCCTAAGAAGGCAAAACAAATACTAACAAGTAATCCAAGCAAATTAGGAAATAAAATTTATGCATTCTTGTAAGTTGCATGCAACAATAACCTAACTAACACCTCTAAACTTCTTCCATATATCAGAGGAAAAAACAGTAAGGGTTTTGCAATATGAGCTCATCAATGATTCCCATGCAACAGCAATAGGCCCTTATGCCCTCAAATGAATTGATAAACCCTTGAGAAAATCTCATGCTAGCTTGATTATACCTGCTCTAAGCCAGCTTTCTCGATCCCTAGGTCACGACTGTGTTTGAAATATATTCTATCCGAAAACCAATCAATGGCAGGTAATAATAATTCCTCCCTGACCAGTTCAACAAGATATGAATGTATTGGGTTGCATAATTGGTCCTTCCTTTCTTCATGCTTGATCCAATCCATTTAACCAATGAGTTGGATATGAGTCTAAAATCAAGGTTTCACAAACCATTTTCCCTACCAGCTTTGTACTTGGTGATACACCCCTTACCGGTTGGCACGGACCGGTATAATTGCATAAAGGACCTGCAAAAATAAGGCAGCTTGCTCTAGCACTTGTTAGACCAATAGGGAAGTGGTCCAGCTACAAACATAATGAGCTCTATGGCTCTAAAACTAATGCTTCCAAAGTTGGCTAGCCTTCAGCTCTTTTAAACCTTGGTTAAACTCAGATGCAAAAGACTCCTACTAAAAGCTTTTCTTCCCATTAAAATGCTGAACAGCCCTCCTCAAGTCTTCATGTCAGTGTTCAGCATAGCCTTTGATCAAATTGCCCTAGTCATGTACCGACTTCACACAGAAGCATTTGTACTGCTTAAATGTTAAGGCACAGAGAAATTATGATGAAATAGAACAAACGTTTAGCTTCCAATTGAAGCCAATTAAGGCTATAGGTTATAGTCACAACTGCAAATTCAAAAGGAGCAAGGTGCAGGGAACCATGTAAGAATATTAGGTAAAACATAATGTCCAAGCACAGAATACTTCATAGGAACCATGGTGATCTTTGAATTTGAAATGGAATTTATAAACCAGGATATTTCAATGAAGATTCATGAGAAGATAGATGATCTAAAAGCAGAAGACTTGTCAGACAATACAAAGGCACCCAAGCTCCACTCTGACTTGTTCCCATAAACCATAGGTAGCCATTACACAAAATTCAACAGTGCTTCTCTTCGACAATGTTTCACTTCCTTTTACCTTGGTCATCATAGCTTCTTAACCCTGAGAATGCTTGTTTTGATGACGTCTGAAGTTGCATGATGTATGGACCTTGGTTCAAGGAAGAAGCTCTGTGCTTGCTTCCAACTTTGACTAAATCAAAGAGCAAAGGCACTCCAGAATCTGCTCACAATAATAAAAGGCCATCTTCTCATTAACCTGAGGAGGAGAGTAAATTCTCTCAGTTATATTTATAAAAAGAAATCTTGATATGTGTAATGTGTTGTAACAGTAAGGAAGGTAGAGCAATTACCCATTCTAAAAGCCAAGCTGCAATATGAAATATATTCTCTGCACAGATTCCTCCCGAAACCTAGCATACCAAGAAAAGAAATGAGACAGCCACTACCAGTATGTAGAGTATGCTCACATTTAAAGTTTAACTGAAGAACATTTGATTTATTTGTTGCTTTAAACTGTCAATCAGACAATATCACAAGATAGGAATTTGACTTTAAGATCACAAACCCAATGACAAATGAATACCTTGGGAACAGTCTCAATGAACATTACAGAATGAACAGGACGTGGCTTGCGGCATGTAACACTACCCTCAGAAAACCAAGGGTTGTTAGTATTTAAGAATATTTTGTTGCCTGTCACATTGAAAATAGTTACCTTATATTGCTATGCTGCTCCAATGAATCTGCCTCAAAAGTTAAAAACTGGGGAGGATATCCAATTTAAGGGCCGATTGGTGTTAATTTCAGGCAAAAATTTCTGTCCTCAGTTTTTCACTGTTGATTCTGATTCTTATCTTTTAGGGGAATCTATGGAGGTGGCATATAAATGTTCTTAATAACCAAAAGCACCAGGGATTTGGAGCATTGAGTAAATAAAAACTCAACCTTCCTGCTATTCCACTTTCGCATCTTTTTGTCTGTTGTTAGGACTTTCATCTTCATTGTTCAAGCTGTCTGCACTCTCGTCTTTTCCATGCATCATTCATCATGTCTTGGACAGTTCTTCCAGGTCTCAGAGAAACTCGCCTGCTCAAGAAGTTCATCTGCAATTGCATTAGATAGATTTTATGCAAAATATTCACTACGTGGCTTCATAACATAAAATGAGAGAACAAGAAGAAACTTAGAGACCTGAGGAAAAAGTTCAAGTTAAACAGTTATCAGAAAACATTTTGAAATTGAGCATTACGGTAATAAACTAATATGGAAGAGATTAGAATCTTAGGGTCATAAATGCATTATGGACAGATATCATTAATTTCAATTTAGTTGATTGACAAAAGCAAACAACAAACACTGTTAATAGAATGTATAAATTCTGAAAAGAAAAATTGTTGTTTCTGAGACTTGGACATACTCATCATTTCCAGAGTCGGGATCAGGATGTTAGCAGTTTGGGAAGCTTACCTCTAACATGGTACTTTATAAAATCTGCTTAAGAATGATTTATTTGTGTGTTTGAGGAGTTCTATGAAGGTAATTTCTTGGTGCATAGGTAAAATTTAAATTATGCTGATCCCTACAAACAAAATGGTAGGCTGCATGGGGAAATTCAGAGCCATGAGCTTGTTTGATCAAGTTTTCAGAATCACAGCCAAGGTTTTGAAGCATGAATTCATTGGGATCATCATCAATGGTATGCTAAGGATGCATGTTTTTATTATTCCAAGTGGATTGAGATCAATTCTTAAGCTAAAACGACCGATTTGCTACTTCCACAGAATATGTGGGCAAAGGATCTAACCTTAAACAGACCCACAAATATTTAAACGAGTCTCAGGAGAGGACTTGGTTATGATGTTAAACTGTAAGTCATCACTTTGCCTCCTAGGGTATTTGCTGGCTTATTTGGTATAGTCACTGGGTGTTGGTACTAGAAACCTAGCTTCAAATCTCACTTTCACCCAATTTTGGATGGGCTTCCAACCTGTTATGGTTCTCAAAAAAGTAAAAAAAAGAAGAAGCATGTCAAACTGCTACCCGATAGTTTGGGTATGCCTACTAACATTGAGAGTTAAACCAAACTGCCTTTGAACTTTTGAACATTTTTTTTTGGCCTTGTGATAGAGAAGATAGCTTTGCCATCGACAGTCATCAAAATTATGATCAGAATTATAGGTGAGTTACAATGGAGGAGATAGGGGAGTTCCCAACAAAGAGAGATTTCTCTCTTCCTGTAGTTTGTTGATCATCTTCAGTGCCTTCTCATGTACTTCTCACTTAAGACCAAAGACCAAAGCCAGACTGAAAAACCACACTCTTCTTTCAATTTCCCCTACTTCCATTTTGCTGACAGTGAAGACCTCACACAGTGCTTATGCTAGATGTTATTGATACATAAAAGCGAAACAAGGTTTCAGAGGTGACTGATTCCCCATCTCACTTGGGGTGGAAATCGAATCGAAATCTCGATGCTGTCTCAATTTGCATCCCACAAATAGAGCTTTGGATTTTGGCCAGTTCGGTGGTTTAGCTCCAAGTTCCAAGGTATTGGTCAATAAACTAGCTGCACTCAACTAAGCCTCAATTGCAGACTAGTTGGGGATAATTACGTGAAGCGTTTTCCTCTGTTCTGCTTTGTTTAAGGCCATACTTTTTGAAACATGATATCAAGTCCTTACTACTCCATTCCATATAATTTTTGGTCTATTTCTAACTCTCTTTCCTTCTACATATATCAGATCACTCCATACTATGCACCTCTTGATCTACCCAAAGGTGATGGCCAAATTGGCACTTCTCATCCTCAGACGAGCTGAGCAATAGCCGAAGATGGCCAAACTGGTGCTCCTCATCCTTGAACAAGCCGAGTAGAGGCCAAATGCAACGGCTAAACTAGTGCTCCTCATCCTTGGACGATCTGAGCGGAGGCCGAAGATGGCCAAATAGCACTCATCTTTGGATGAGTCATACAGAGGCCAAAGACAAAATCGGCTAACCCTCTGGGGTCCGACTTCCACTATTTGGGGAACTTTATGGACAACCACAAAGCAAGCAATAAAGATGAGATTGAAAAATGAGTTTTGTATTGAAGGAAAAGAAAATTTACTTGGAATGATCGGACCAACTACAAAATTAGTTCGGTCGAAGTCGAAGAACATTAAGACGATCCGACCACAAAATCTGATCATCCATTACTGAGCCAGAGTACAAAAGCAAGAAAGAAAAAAGAAAAAAGATTCTAGTTTGGGGCATCGATAGGGGCATTGGGCTTCTCATCTAGAGCATCGAGTTCCACCAGCATGATCACAAATGGAGGCTGGAGGCAGCTTCAGTGACCTCGGTTGGTGCATCCTCAGTGCCGCCCAACCCTGCTCTCTCTTCGGCGATCGTTTCCTCGTCGTTGTGTCCACCTGGCTAAGGTTGAGGTTTGGGAAGAGGCCTTGAACCTTGGCCTTGCAGTCCATGAAGCCCTCCAACTAAGACTCAGCTACAAACTCCAACTTGGCCACTAGAAAGTCGTTCGAAGAATGAAAATCTTGGACTGCCTCGACCTTCACAGCCTCAAGCCTTTTCTCTCATTAGGCAGCCGCTGTACGGAGGGCATCAGTTATCCGAGCCGAGGCTTGAGTCTGAACATCAACGACCTCGGCCTCTAACAACCTAACCTTGACCTTTAAGGACTTGACTTCCCTATTGGCTGTCGCCTCCAATTGTGAAGCCTCGGCCGCCTTCTTCTCGACGTGAACAGCCTAAGCCTCGGCCTCCTCCGAGGTTTGTCGGGCCACCTTCAAGAGTCCCACGAGGTGGTCCACGTGGTGGACAAGCTATGAAAGAGATCGGGTCTGTCAAAAGAAAGAAAAAAAAAAGAAACTTTTCGAACTAACCCGAAGAAGGGAGTCATAGAATTCCTTGACGTGGTATTCAAATCCTTCCACATCAATCACCTCAACATCGGCTAGGAGGATGGCGGCCCAAAGTATTTCATGAGCAACCCAATTATTTGTTTGGCCCGACCTCCGATCCTAAACATCCTGCCTGAGTTCCGCAGGGGACATTTGTAGAGCCGAGGCCAAAGCATCGACTCAACGAGGAGATCCATGGGAAGAACCCTAAGGTGTCGCTACACCTTAGAGGGAAGAAGAAGCAAAAGGAGGGAGTTGTTCCTCTGAGCAACTAATCCCAAGGAAGATGCCCCCCTCCTCAGAACTAGACCACAAGCCAGTGCCCATGGAGAACTGGCCGAGGACTGCCTTGGCTTGGCTCACTTGGGGGCGGGAGCACCATCCAAAGGTTTCTTCCTCTTCGCAAAGCAACACAACTCTTTGAGTTCTTCAGGCTTCATGTCTAAAAAGCAAAAAACCACCATCAAAAAGAATTGAGGTGAAATACAAATTACAAATATCGGCACTTACCCTGAGACTTGGCCAAGCTCAAGCCAGCCTTATATAATGTCTCATCGGAAAGGAGCATAAGCAGAGGAGAGGTACAGCTAAAAATGAACTTCAAGACTTCCTCCTTGGCATCTGAGAGTATTGGAGCCTTGTTCGATGACTGCCGAGACCGACCCCATGAAGTATCGAAACCCAAAGACTGCTTAATCGAAATAACAAAATAATGCTCATTCCAACGATCGCCGAACGAACCAGATGGCTCAGGGCATTCTGATCCATCCTGACAGCAAATCGGGATAGTTCGATTGAGCAAAACAACACACTAGAGGAGGGAGAGAAAAAGAGAGGAAGAGAGAGAGGGGAGGGAGACAGGAGACGATACCATTGGAGGCCGACGATGGCCCGCTAAGGCTGTCAGAGGGCCGCTGAGGTCTCTGTGGCTAGGCATTGCCCGATAGGGCATTTAATCGAGCGAGAAAGAGAGAGGGGAAGTGATGATATTGGAGGAAGGTGCAGCCGAAGGAGAGGTTGCCAAAGGATGTTGGGTGGCCGCTGTGGCCAGCGAACAGCAGAAAACATGCGGGTGGAGCCACGACCGCGAAATAGGTGCGACCACCCTAGTTCACTCATTGACTTTTTTCAAAAACAAAAATAAATAATGAATCTAGCAATGGGTTTACCGACCAATAGACCCATTGCCGGCTTCATTATTTGAAGATTTTTTAAAAAAATCTAAGAAATAGTAAAGCCAGCAATAAGTGTGCTGGCTTCATTTAAGTGAAGCCGGCACATCCATTGCCTACTTCATTGTAACCGGAGTTTTTAAAAAAAATCATGAAATATACTTGCGGCATTGAAGGCTGCAATTGCACCATCTGACGGCCACCACGGCCAACTGGAGGCCCTCGGACAACCTCTTCGGTGGCTTTCCTTCCCTCTTTTTTTTCCTTCCCCCCTCTCTCTCTCGACCGAGGATTGATGGATGATGCGGAGGCCTTGGTGGCCCTCTGAACATGCTAGTGGCCTGCCTGTAGCCACCACCGACGTCTTCTTTAGCCATACTCTCCTGTCCTTCCCCTTCTCCCTCTCCTTCCCCTCTTTCTCTCTTTTCCTCCTCCCGGTTCCCCTCTCCTCTATGTTAGTTTGCATCGATATGGATCCGTACCGACCCATACCATCGATCGATCGGTATGGACTCCGGTACCAAGTCCACCAACTTTGGCTCATTCTAATTATGAATAGAGGAAGGAGCACCTTAAACAAGATGTTGTCCCATCTGAGGGGAAGCATACTACCATCCGACCTCTTTGGGGTGTTCTTGAATGAGAAATATGCCCAAAAGAGGTGGATGGTCGGCTTATAATAAGAAAGAAATAGTGAGAAAGGAAGGCCACTATAAGGTGTTATGAGTTCGGCACCACACAACAGGAAGCTATTTGGAAGACCTCTAATAAAAAAATGGAAAGATAACCTAAGGCCGGCTTTCAAGGACTCTTCGTAGAGTTTGACCTGACCTAAAGGAGGTCTAGCTATCTAATCGTCTGGACTAGCGAGCTCCAATATGAATCCCAGAGGAATCTGATATTGGAGACAAACGACCTCCAAGTCATTGCGAGTGAGGATAGAGGCTACTCGGAAGGAGCCAAAATTTGGCACCTCCTTGACCTTGGAGCACTCTAAGGAGCACTCGCTACAAGACCGAGGTCCCCAATTAGATGGATCCCAATCAGAAGACCAACTACTTGGCGATGAGCTCGAGATGCTCATCTTTAGCAAAATCTAAAAAATAGAGAAGAGAAGGAAAATTAACCTACAGCAAGAACAATCTAACAGCCCAATGATCAGACTTCAGGGGCTTGAGCTCGGAGGTCGGATCTAGCCAAGGACAATCGTGGCTATCGATTGAGATTTGTTGGAAATCACCCAAGGACTCCATCTCTCTCTTCCACAACAATGGAATTGTAAAATGATAAAGGTGAAACCTGAGGAAGGGAGCACCTATTTGTAGGAGCTCGAATAGCTCTGATCTGATGCCAATTCATGTAGCCACCATTGACAATTGCCAAGTGGTGGCTCAAGGATGGCCGTAATCAAACCCGCACATATTCACATCTCCAATGGCCTAGATCAATGGTTCGAAGAGATATGACACATAATTTGTGACACATGGTAGATTGCTACTGATGCCTGAGTTTGGTTGCTGAAACACATTAATCAAGCTTGATAAGTCGGCCTTGGCTCTAAGTTTTTACTCTCTTCAACTTATCTTGGCTCAAGCTCGGACTCAAGAGTGGGGTGCAAGTGTTGTGGACCTCCACCTCGACCTTGGCCGACTTGATCCTTGGATATGACCGAGGTGAGTCAGGGTTGGCTACCGCCAACCTGGCAAATTTGAGGAGCACGATCCCAATTTGGCAGGTCACCCCAATTTAGCAAGATGGCTAGTTCAAGTGGTAAATCCTCACAATCGCGAAAAGGCCAGATGAGGAAATCCTAACTGTCAGGATTCGATCATGACGCGAATAGCAACATTAGCTAGCTTCATGTCCCAAATATGGAGTGCGATCATCACTAGCAAGATCCATGTGCACTTTTCGAGAATGGCCAGTCCCCCTGAAGTACATGATCTTACCCATCCTCTATAAATAGGGGGGACAAGGGGATCCTAGGTAAGTTCTCGAGAGTCTCAAGATGCTCCAATAGATCTCTCTCTCATCATTCTCTGATTTTCAGCTGACTTGAGCATCGGAGGGTCCCCATCAGAAAATCTTTCGATCAGGAACTTTTGTAGGTCCAGCTCCAGCACTTAGGAGATATCTTCTTCAGCACCTCATCTCTAGTCGAGGATCCTTTCACCTCATCTCTGGCCAAAGACTCCTGCACCTCACCTCCTTCCGAGAAGATCAAGTCCAATCTCATCGACTTGGGATTTGGCAACAACAGTCATTTTTGTATAGTATCACTAGTTATGCACCAATACAGAACTCAATGAGAAAAAATATTTAAATACAATGAGCCACAAAAAATAATAAATTAACTATACAAAAGTGGTAAATGTGGCTGTATAAAAATAATAAACTATAGAATATATATAATAAGAGGAAAGAAATCAGAGAAAAATATTCAAAGATAATACTGCTGGTTGTGATAAATTTTTTGATAGATTTTTTTGTTTGCTGAGATCATAGTTGACTCTTGATTATCGAGATCTTGGCTTGACTCTATCCTTCTTAGCTTGATTCTATGAGATCAATATGATTTTGGCTTATTCTATCAAATTTGCTTGAGATTCATGGGATTCTAACACTTCTCCTCAAGCTGGTGAATAGATGTCTTCCATTTCCAGCTTGTTAGTAATTTTTTGAAATCTTGTCATAGGTAGTCCCTTAGTTAAAACATCGGCCAGCTGACTATCTGATGGCATATAAGGAATACTAATCAAGCCACTCTCCAACTTTTTTATGAAATGTTTGTCTTTTTCAATGTACTTAGTTCTATCATGTTGAATAGGATTATATGCAATGTTGATAGTAGATTTGTTATCACGATACAATCTCATAGTTCCTTATCTCTTAATTTTGAGATCATCCAAAATAAACTTCAGCCACAAAAGTTTACAAATTTCATGAGTAATAGCTATAAATTCGGCTTCAGCACTAGACCTTGCAACTATATTCTGCTTTTTACTTCTCCATATCACCAAATTACCTCCTAAAAAAGTGCAATAGCCGGACGTCGATCTTCTATCTGCTTGAAATCCTGCATAGTCCGTATCCATGTAGGCTTCTAGAGTCAGTTCTTTTTTTTTTCTCTAGAACAAAATTCCCTTTCCTTGTATGGCTTTGAGATAGTGAAGATTTTATAAATTGCTTGCAAGTGTTTCTCCTTTTGATCATGCATGAATTGACTTACCACACTCACTGAGTAAGCTATATCCGGCCTTGTATGGAAGAGATAAATTAATCTTCTAACAAGTCTTTGATATCTCTCTTTATCAACTGCATTGCTTCCTTCCATCCATCTATTCTATGGTTCGGATCAATAGGAGTGCTTGCTGCCTTGTTGTCGAGATTCCCTGTTTCTTTAAGTTCTAGCATATATGTTTTTGGAGATATGAAAATATCCTTTCTAGGTATGCCACTTCAATACCTAGAAAGTACTTCAGCTTCTCAAGTTCTTTGATTTCAAACTCTTGAGCCAGATATTTTCAAAGAAATTCTTTTTTAGTTGCATCATTTCCAGTCACAATGATATCATCTACATACACCAGTAAAACTGTAACTTCACATCTTATTCTTCTCTAATGTATTCATTTCCTCTTGTACAGTCTTAAGGATGTCAATTGAATTTAGGGTAGTGAGAAAGCTTCTGTGTTGTGGGGATAGTCTATGGAAGGACACAAACTATGAAATTGGATGTTGGGTGCATTTTCTGATGGCTTTTCTTAAAACAATTGGTAGGTTCAAATCTTGAGGGATAGATTCCTTAGGATTAGACTTGTTGATAAAGGAAGAAGGGGGGATAGTTTTTTTATCTAATGCTGGTTCAGACTTATGGACTTGTATCAATTTTAGAATGGGCTTCTTCCTTCTTGAATACTATAGTAGTTCAGATGGTTTCGAGTCTGGTTGCTACTGGTGCCCTTCCTGGATAGTGATATCAGATTTTGATACAGGTTGGCAAGAAACAAAGGATGGTTGAGATGATGTAGGTTGGCAAAAAATAGAGAATGGCTGAAATGATGTCTAAGGCTTAAAAGAAAAAGCCAACTGAGTACCACCGAAATCACCAAAGAGAAATCCTCCCCATTCCATATCTTCTTTTGAACTTTTCCCTGAAGATAGGAATGTGGAGGTCAGAAGAATGATTCAGTTTCACTAAAGGTGACATCCATGGAGATAAACACCTTTTGGATTGAAGGATGATAACAATTGTAGCCCTTTTTGGTATTTGAGTATCCCATAAACATCACTTTAAAGCTCTAGGATCGAGTTTGCCCCTATTTTGTTGGTGAACATGGACATAGGAGATACATTCGAACAATTTAAGTGGTAGGATATTGGAAAAATGAAACTCAAGATGAAGTTCTGATAATATCTGAATAGGACTTTTATTGCCTAGGAGGTGAGAGGATACCCTATTTATCAAGTAAGCTACTGTTAGAACTATCTCTCCCCAAAATCTTTTTAGAACATTAGACTGAAACAGAAGTGTTCGGATAACATTGAGTAAGTGTCTATTTTTCCATTCAGCCATCCCTTTTTGTTGGGATGTGTCAACACAAGAAGACTCATGGATAAATCCCTCTTTCTGAAAGAAAAAGAGTGTGATTAAAACAATCCCTTGCATTATTAGATCTAACTCATTTTATAAAGACTCCGAACTGAGTTTTTATCATATTGTGAAAAATAAAAAAAAATATTGCTTACTTCAGACTTCTCCTTCATTAGATATAGCCATGTAGTTCTAGTGCAATCATCAATAGAAGGCACAAACCACTTAGCCCCAATGAAGTTAAAAATTTTAGACAGGCCCCAAACATCAGTATGCACTAAGGAAAAAGATTGAAAGGACTTTATGTTACTTAAAGGAAATGACACACGATGGTGTTTAGCAATTTCACAAGTGTCACAATGGAAACTTTCAACAGCAATATTTTTGAAAAGTAAAGGAAACATGATCTTGAGCAGCTGAAAAAGTGGATGACTGAGATGAAAGTGGTGAAGCCAAATTTCAAATTTGTTTGAGCCAGAATTAATAGAAGAAGCACTTTACGAATAGCGGGAGAGGGTTAACTGAGTATCTTTGTCCATAGAACCATTAACTTCTTCAACATAGTAAAGCCCATTCTGATCTTTAGCAAATCCAATCATCCTCTCCTGGAAAACACAATGAGTGGGAAAAAAGGTTATCCGATAGTTTAAGTCTTTGGTAAGTTGATGAATGAAAAAAAAGATTGGTAGCTAGTTTAGGAACATGGAGCACATTTTGTAGATAGAGGGAAGGAGTCAAATTTATAGTGCCCCAGCCCACAATGATTATAGAAGAACCATCAACAACAGTAATTTTCTTATTCCCTGGACATGGTTTATAAGTTTCAAATTTAGTGAAGTTATGTTGTCATATAATCAGTGGCTCTGGAGTCTATGACCCAAGAGTCAAGTGGGCAGAGTTGTCAGCATTAAATATTTTAGAAGCAAGCCATTTACCAGATTGAGCCAATGAACACGAGCTAGATGAATTAGAGAGGGATTGGTTTTTCTTGAGAGATACCTTCCTTGTTTGTGAAGTTGGCCTGACTTTTCTGCTATCCTTTAAATCCTCCATTCTGATTAAGGATTTGTGCTTTCCCATGAAGCTTGAAACATTTTTCTTTTATATGCCGGGACTTTTTATAATAGGTGCACCAAAGTCCATCTTGGTTGGACTGTTTAGAGGAATGATTATCAGTGGTTCTATCACCCTATCCTTGCCCAAAGTTATTAGACTTCATCCCCAGCCTTCGTAGAGACCATAACTGAGCCTTCGAAAGTCCGTGATTCCAGCATGACAGTCTGCCGACTTTCCTCAGCACGTATGATGGAGAATACTTCACTCAGTGATGGTAGCTATTCTTTCCCAAGAATATGAACCCTAACTTGATCAAACTCCACATTGTCCTGCAAGAAATTCAAAAATCCAATCCTGTTCCACCAAACTCAAAAGGGCTTTGGTATCCTCACTACATAGCACCTTACTATCTTGATAATGATCCAATTCAAGCCAAAAACCATTCATCAGGTTATAATATTCCATAATCGAAAGAATACCTTTCTTGGTGATTGAAATCTTCATCTTGATCTCATAGATTACTGCGGCATCCTGCATCTTGGAGCATGTTTGACGAACCATTTTTCATATATCTCTGGCAGTAGGAAGAAACATATAGTTCTTACTGATATCGGGTTGCATTGAATTCCATAGCCAAAATATGATCATCGAGTCTTCCTCATCCCATGCAGAAAACTTTGGATCATCAGCACTAGGTCCAACCTCATTCAAATGATGAAGTTTTCCTCTCCCCTTAAGGTTAATTCTTCCTATCAAGTCGATAGGAAGGATTCATGTTTTGGAGCTCTCCATTTGGTCCATTCGGTAAAGATCCAAGTTGGTCCAATAGAATTATTGGTCATAGTTTCAAAGGTTTCTGATATTTTCAGAAGATCAAAGAGACAAAAAAATCAAGAAAAGAAATGACCAGATATGAATGGCAAAGATAGAGATAACTGAGGAAGATTTGATCGGCAATAAAGGCACGACTAGGAACAATCGGCAATGAAGACCGATAACTTAGCAATGAAAGCTGAGGAAGAAAAAAAGGCCTAAGGACGAGAGCTCTGATACCATGAGGAAAAATATAATCTTATTTTTTATTCCTTCCAAGTATGGGTCAATATTTAAATACAATGAGCCACAAAAAATGATAAGTATGACTATACAAAAGTGGTAAGTGTGGCAATACAAAAATAGTAAACAACTATAGAATATATACAATAAGAGGAGAGAAATTAGAGGAGAATATTCAAAAATAGTATCATTGGTTGTAACAAATTCTCTTGATAGATTTTTTTGTTTGTCGAGATCATAGTTGACCTTTGATTATTGAGATCTTGGCTTGATTCTATAAGATCAATATGATTTTGGCTTATTCTATCAGATTTGCTTGAGATTCATGAGATTCTAACACTCAGTATGCACTGATACAAACCAATTTGGCCAAAACATAGTGGCATAGCAGGTGTCAACATTGCAGCATCCATATAGGTTCTGCCATGCTGGTTTTGCATCAAAATAGTATGATACTGGTGTTACCACCCCGTTCTAGTGGCATTTAAAACTATGCTTCAAAATGTAGTGCACAACATCAATGACTTTAGATATGGACATTTTAAGTATTGTTGCATAATAACCTCCCTAATATGGTCTCCCTTCATGCACCATTCAAATAACATCTGTAACAAGCTGCAAAGTATACAAATTTCTCGTCATATTTTAATTTACAAGTTTCTTGATGTTGAAATTCATCAATAGCCATAACAAAGTCTTGGAATTATCTTAACTAAATTTTTCAGCAATTAATGGTTTAAACTCTTTAATGATCTTCATCTTATCTTCATAAAATGTTAGCGTAGTGGACCTCCTCCTCAGCCTTGGCCAATGTGGTCCTCGAATATGATCGAGGAAAGTAAGAGTTGGCTATAGCCGATTTGGCAAAAGTCGAGCATGATCCTAGTTTGGCAAGTCGCCCCATCTAGGCAAAATCGCTATTTCAGACAGGCAATCTTCACAATCATGGAAAGGCTAGATAAGGAAACCCTAACTATCACGATTCAATCATGCCCCAAATAGCAACTATTAGCTGGCTCCACATCGCAAATGCAGAAGCATGATCCCCGCCAACACAATCTGCATGCACTTTCCAGGAATAGCCAGCACATCTAGCATATACAACTCTTATTGGCCCTCGATAAATAAGGGGGAAAAGGGGACCCTAGGTAAGTTCTCCAGAGCTTAAGATGCTCCAATAGTTCTTTCTCACTATTCTCCAATTCCCAGCTGACTTGACCATCAAAGGGTCCCCACCGGAGAACTTCTGGTCATGGACTTTCTGTAGGTCCAGCTCTAGCACCAGGGGGATATCTGCTTCAGCACCTCATCTCTAGTCAAGGATCCTTTCACCTCCTCTCCGACCAAGGACTCCGTCACCTCACCTCCTTCCAGGAAGATCAAGTCCAACCTCATCGACTTGAGATTTGGCAGCAACAAATTGACACTAAAGGAAGGGCCCCTACATCCACTATGAAAACCCATTTTGAGAGAGAGAATACTCCGCTATAAGGCTATGAAGAGGAACTTCAAATGCCTCCTGTTGCTCCAATGGAGCATGACCCAACGATGCTCAGCAAAAAGTTATAGCGCCTGATCTAGTCCAAGCACGACCATATCCTCAACCTACACCGGCTATCTTCGATGGCCAGTTCAACAGCCTCATCTAAAAGTTGTAGGCCTTAACTACTACAGTACAAGAATGCAACAGGTCACTGCAGCTCAACCTGCATCCAATGCCCTGCACCGAGATCAGGCTAGATCGGCAACCAAACAATCACCTCCTCTAGTTTGAGGTAGGGGCACAGCCGACTCAGCTGACCTGGGAGCCTCGATCGAGGATAACGTAGGTGCTCACCAACTCCACAATCAAGGAAGGACTCCACCCCGAACACAACCTCTTTCCTGGGCATCAAGATCCCTACACTGTTCAGGATGCTGAGGTAGAGAGGAGATCTAGGAGATGCAACAGTAGATCAAGGCACTGCAAGATCGAGCTTAATAGAACAATGTGGAGCTCGACTTCAACGTCGACCCCCATTCACTAGGATGATTATGGACAAGCCGATCCTATCACAGTTTAAGATGCCACAACTGGAGTCATATGATAGGACCTCGGATCTCATCGACCACTTGGAGAGCTTTAAAGCTCTGATGCTCCTCCATGGAGAAATGATGGAATTCTCTAGCAGACGTTCCCATCCACTTTATGGAAAGCCACCCAATACTGGTATTCGAGCCTTTAGCCTAGCTCGATTAACTCCTTTAAGTAGCTTGGCCAACTATTCGTGACCCACTTCATCAGTAGTTACCAACAGCATCGAGGCTCGGACTCTCTTATTAGCATCAAGCAGTGAGAGGATGAGTTTCTTCGGGAATACATTAGTGACTTCAATGCCGCCACCCTCGAAGTATGCAATTTGGATCAATCAGTGGCTATGATTGCCCTAGAAGGTGGGCTATTGAAGAATAATTTTCTTTTCTCGCTCGAGAAGAGGTACCCTAAGGACTTCCACCAAAATGTTGGCGAGGGCAGAAAAGTATGCAAATGCAGAAGAGGCATGGGCTTGGCATGGGAACACCCTAATAACGAGCCTCGAGGAAAGAAAGAAGGTGGGGAACCCAGCAATGTGGGACATAAGCGCAAGGGCCATCGGAGTGACAAGAGATCATGCCGATTTTGGACACCTTGCGATAACCAAATGAGGACCTCGCCCGGACACCACCAATCTAGATCTCCACCTCAAAAATTCCATAATTATACTCCACTCAATGTAACTCGTGCCCAGATACTTATGAAGATTGAAAACCAAAGGGATCTATCAAGGCCAAGGAGGATGATAGCCCCATCTCACAGCCAAAATATAAGGAAATATTGCCGATACCAATGAGACCACAGCCATAATATCAAGGAGTGTTGATAGCTTAAAAATGAGATCAAGGCACTTATCAGGTGGAGATGACTAAGGCGGTATGTTAAAGAATGGCCGAATCAGGAAGAAACTAGGCCCAAACCGCCACAGCTCGATGGCCCCCATGAGAATAGGCCTATGGTGGGAGTGATTTTCACGATCTCTAGGATAGCTCGGTAATCTGACCTTAAAGCTAGGCCAAGCTGAAGAAGAGAAGTAGAAAAGGTGAAAGATCAAAGATAAGAAAATTATCTTTTTCGATGCTGACCTCCAGGAAATAAAATATCCTCATGATGACTCAATTATGGTAACTTTATATATTTGAATTATGATGTACATCGTATTTTGATTAATAATGGAAGTTCAATAGACATTTTATTTTACGATGCTTTTGTAAGAATGGATTTGGCTCACGAGTAGCTAAGGAGACTCAACTCTCCTCTGGTCAAGTTTTCTGGCAATACTTGCCTATAGGAGTCATCTCCTTGCCGGTGACTGCAAGCCAAGCTCCAAGGCAGTCAACCATCTAGATCAGTATTTTTGTCGTAAAAATCCCATCAACCTACAATGCCCTATTAGGTCGGCCAAGATTGAATGCTCTCCAAGCTGTGGTGTCAACCTATTATTTGTTGGTTAATTTTTCTGCTCCACATGAAATCAACAAGGTCTAAGGAGATCAAAAGTTGGCCAAAGAATGCTACATGGAAACTCTGCATAGGGAGGCTCTTATGAAACCTTAGCCCATAGAAGAGCTTGATGTTCAAGACGAGCTGACAGACAGAGGGGCAATTGGTAGAAAACCTCATACCGATCATACTTAGGAGTCCAACTTGACCAGAACAATTCAAGTTGGATCCAACCTAAATGATGAGGACCATCCATATCTTGCCTCATTTCTTCGAACCAATATGGATGTCTTAGCTTGGTCAGCCTTGAACATGCCAAGTATAGACCCAAAGGTTATTGTTCACTGTCTAAACATGGATCTAGAGCACCATCCTGTGAGGAAAAAGAAGAAGAGATTCACGTCGAAGCACCAAAAGCCAATAGAGGAAAAGGTAGACAAGCTCCAAAAGGCCGATTTTGTCTAAGAGGTAAACTACCCATAGTGTCTGGTGAATGTGTGCTGGTCAAGAAGGCAAGTGAAAAGTGGTGCATGTGTGTCAATTACACCAACTTCAAAAAGGCATGTCCAAAGGATAGCTACCTGCCACCTCGGATCGACCAACTGGTGGATGCCACTTTGAGTCACCAGTTCCTCTCCTTTATGAATGCCTTCTCTAGCTATAATTAGATCCGCATAACCCCCAAGAATAAGGAGAGGACTCCTTTTACTACTGACAAGAGTCTTTTTTATTATAGAGTCATGCCTTTCGGCTTGAAGAACAAGGGGGCGACTTACCAAAGGCTCATTAACAAGATCTTCAAGGAGCAAATCGGGAGAAATATGGGGGTGTATGCGGATGGCATGCTCATCAAGAGTAGAGCTGCTAAACACCATATTGTTGACCTCGAAGAGACCTTTGCGACACTGCAGTGTTTCCACATGAAGCTTAATCCCAATAAGTGCACTTTCTGGGTCACCTCCGACAAGTTCCTCAACTTTATGGTATCACAGCATGGGATTGAAGCAAATATGGAGAAAGATTCGAGCTCTTCAAGAAATGATGCCATCGAGGATAATCAAGGAAGTGCAATACTTGATAGGGAGGATAGCAGCTCTTAACAGATTTCTATTGAAATCGGCCAAGAGGAGCCTGCCATTTTTCAAAGCTCTTAAATGGACGGTGGGTTTTCAATAGATGGAAGAATACAAAATTGCATTCAATGAGCTAAAGAGAAATCTTGGCTCCCCACCACTTCTCAACAACTGGAGCTAGATGAGGTGTTGTATTTGTACCCTGCAATCTCTTCTCTAGTAGTCAACTCAGTGCTCATTCGACAAGAAGGTATGCTCCAAAAATCGGTATACTATGTCAGTCAAGTCCTCTATGACCTAGAGACTAGGTACATGAGGTTAGAAAAGATGGTGTATGCGCTTGTCATTTTGACAAAAAGACTGCATCTGTACTTCCAGGAACACACGATTGCCGTTCTAACCAACCAACCCATCAGGTTGGTACTTCACTAACTTGAGACCTCAGGTCGGCTGGTGAAATGGGCCATTGAGCTCGAAGAGTTTGATATAAAATATCTCCCACGGCCATCTATCAAGGCCTAGGTATTGATAGACTTCATCTTAGAGTGCACTATCCCTAAGGAGGCAAAACCTGCACTAGAACTTAAAGCCAACAAATCCAAGTGCTGGGTTCTCCATGTAGATGGGTCTTCCAGTGTGATAGGGCCCGAGGATGGGTTGATTCTCACCAGCTCAAAAGGTGCAGTCGTGGAGTATGCTCTGTGCTTCAGATTCAAAGCTTCAAACAATGAGGCTGAATACAAGACCTTAATGACTAGATTAAAGATTGCCAAAGAGCTGGGAGTCCGACATCTGAGGGCCTACAATGATTCACAGCTTGTCGTCGGCCAAGTATGAGGCACGAGAACCCAGCATGGTCAAGTACCTACAAAAGATAAAAGATCTCATATTAGACCTCGCATTTTTGGACATGCGACAAATCCCAATGTCCGAAAATGCCAGAGCCAACCTCTTGTCCAAGCTCACCACTATGGGAATCTCTAACCTCAAAAGGAGTTCATGTTGGATTTGTGCCCTAGAAGCCAATTGTTGGCTGACACATTATGTAATTCTAGGGCCTATACTTGTACTTGTAATCTTTTTATTATCAATAAAGGACTTTTTCATTTCAATCATGTTTATGTGTCCATGATTTATCTTAAAAATTAACAAAGATGATTTTTGTATATTCTTAAAGAGTTAAGAATTTGAGACATTCATTAATTAATGGTCAATTTCTAAATACTCCCGATCAAAGGATTGTCATGGAGGACAGTGATCAATCCATTTGAGATCAGTGTATGGTTCACCTCCCTTGTGGACAGATGAGTCTCAAATCTACGGTGTAGATATACTAGAGTGAAGGTATAGGTGGTTGTTAAAGAATAACTTGCACTGAGCATAACCAACACGAGAACCACATGGATGTCTACTCACTCGTCAGTGGTCTTCTCGATGCTGCAGTGGTGTGAGTGATCCTTTGACCTGCAGTGTCATTGGCTATTTGCAGTGAGGCTACTATATTTGACTGTACATTCTCTTGGTCTCTAGCCATTCATATCCTTGCTGTGTATGTTGGCTTCAGTAGGTTCAGGTTCGCTGTTTGGAGTAGGATGCACCTAGATAGGATCTATCGACCTTGATAGAAAAAGAGAAGTCTTATGCGATTTATGAAACTGAGTTCAGAAAATTTTTGGCCAAAGCAAGTGTGAATACTGGAAAAGAGTTTCCACGAAATTCATAAATGAACTTGAGTTGAGTCAATCTGGCATATGACTGATGATGGAATCTGACGAGCTCTCCATGACCTCCGTCAAGTTGAGACTCACGATAGAAGAACTGAATCATACAATAACCGCACCTAAGAGTTCATACTTTTATCCTATTGAATTACTACTATATATTGCTAGGTGTCACTAGTGGATTATGAGACTCATCAGGGGTCATCTTGATGATCGATGGACTTCGAAGGGTAGAATTGAAAATGTTCCAATCCATCGAAAAAAATTTCGATAATATTGTGATAGAGATCACAATATATCTTACTATCAAATAGAATAGAACCTATAGAGTCACACATTAAGGTATTTAATCTCGAATTTATCAATTGGGCTTATGAAGTTTTAATTGGATTAGGGTTTATTGAAATCCTATTAGGTTTATGAGAATCATGCTAGCACACGGTTAAACCTAATTCTTCTTGAAACTTTGATTTGATCAAGTCCATAGCCTTGAATCTAATCTAAATTTATTTAGGTTTAATTGAGCTCTTAATTGTGAGCCCAAGAGGATTTGATTAAGTCAATTAGTTGGCATAATTATCCTAACATTATCTCTTCTTTATCTTCTAATTATCTCTAAGTATGCATGTGGAATAGATGGAAGAATATATGGCGCATCTTTTTCTTTTTGAAAATTATTTGGCACCATATCCTAGAGGGGCCCACCCCCTCTTATGTGTCATGGCATGGAGGAGAGAGAGTGGGGTCCACGCCCCATCTCTTTTGGCTAGAGAGTTGGCGCCCCAACCACCTGATATGTATTTCATGGATGCCTGTTGTACATACTTAAAAGGACTGATTAATTATCATTTATATCTGATTTTATTTGGCATAAATCATATTTAAAAGGTAGAGGATTCTTTGAGATAAGAATCTACCTTTTTAAGTTGATAGGATTCCTGATATGTGTCAGGGCAGTATCTATATAAAGGGTGGTCTCTAGGGTTTCAAAGAATTAATTTTTGATCAACAAAACTCTCTCTCTCTCCATCTCCACACTTCCTCTCATCATTTTCTTCCTTTCCACACCCAAAAATTGGGTGCTCTCTTTTCCACATGCCTAGAAGAAGTTCTGATGACTTAGAGATCAAGGATTGAGGAGAAGAAAAAGAAGGCTGTAGATTAAAGAGTCGATCTCGCAGTTAAGATCAAAGGAGTTGATCAAAGTCTTCAAGGCCAAAGTTTTTGAAAAAAAGAATCTCATACGAGAAAAAAAAATTTGAGATCGATCCCGATAGATATCCGTAGAGGTCGACACGTGTACGGCTCAACCTTCTACGAATCAGAGATCATCAATAACGGTGAATTTCTATCCGTGCAAAGGTAATGAGATCTGATCTCATAATTTTTTTTTAAATTTTAGATTGATAATGTGCTTTCCTTGGGCTTGGGTAGGTTTAGATTTGGTATCTAGCATATGGGGTTAAAGGGTTTAACCCGTTTTATTTTTCACTGCTTGTTTTCAAAATTTTAAAATCTACACATGCTACCTACCCAATTTTCTAACAGTGGTATCAGAGCCACAGATTTTGAAAAACATATATGATCTAATTTTTAGATTAGATCTGAAAGTTTTAATGATTTAAAATTAATTTTATGCTGATATAAGGTTATCCTGGTATAGGATTTACCTCCTATACTGCAAAGGTTGTTCTAGCACAAGATTGATCGATTTTAAAAAATTATTTTTGAAATAATTAAATCAAATCTTTTAGATCTGAAAATTAACATATGTGATATATTTAATTTATATTTAGATCTAAAATTAGAATGATTAAAAGCTCACATCAAACTGATATAAGGTTGTCCTGATATAGGGTTTACCCCCTATATTATAAAGGTTGTCCTAGTTTGATGTGAATCAGTTTTTGAAAAGGTATTTTCAAAATATTTTGATCATTATTTCAGATCTGATTTTATACATATTTGATATATGTAAATTTAATTTTAGATCTGAAATTAATGTATATGTGATGCATATTTGATTTAGATCTAAAACTACATATATTCGATATATGAAACTAGATTTAAATCTGAAACAGTTTCAAGATCATAAGCCATTAATTGCATGCAATGAAACATAATCTAAAAATTATTTTTAGATCTGAAATTATGTTGTTGCATGTGGGTATGGGTTGAACAAATTAGATCTAAATGAATAAATTATAATTAGGATCTAATTGATTAGATCTGGTTAGACCTCATCGTCAGTCGACTTTGAGCCCCTTTGATCTAATCCTAAGCATCTGTCGATTAAATTCAATCAACTGCTCAAAATCGAAGATGGATTCTAGCCTGTCTCAATAGGTTAATCTAATCAATTCTAATCGATCAATTTGGTGTCTAAGGTAAGTATTTAGATGGTGGTTATTTAATTGGTTCCGTTGTCTGACCTGATCAATTTTGATTGGTGTCTAAGAAAAGCAACGAGGGGACCCCCACACATCTTAACTTATCTGACCATCTTGGGAGATTCAGTTTTGTGTTAGGTTACTTGTTGACTCGAGTTCATCCATGCCAACTAGGATGGTTAGATATATTGATGTGCTGATCTGATTTAATCAGTCGAATATCAGATTTATTGATTTAAAAGAGACCTAAATCCAAATCTCCTCATTAAATATTAAGTCTAGAGGTTTTCCATCATTATAGAGATGCGGGTACCTTCCTGGCATTGATCGTTCTCGACTGGTTTTAGTGGTTCGATTGCATCGAAAAGGTACAACCACTCTATTGACATTTGATGTCTTGGAGTAGAGATGGGGTTGAGCTCAATAACTATTAGGTGAGGATCCTAATGGCGACTTTGCACCCGCTGGTGAACGATGGATCTGACTTAACTAAGAAATGTGCCAATAACTGTTAGGTGAGACCACAAGACTTAAAGACCAAACCCACTGCATCTTGCTTAGTGAAGCAATGGACAAAGTATTGTCCACTTATTGGTCTGTACTCACCAATAACTATTAGGTGAGGTGTATATAGATTAATGGGACCACAGTATCCACTTGAAATCGATCGCGTATAGGTTTTTATTTCTCCACCCGAGTGTGAGAGATTCGAAAAAATAATGGGAGCCCTTGTTTGTTTTTAAAGTCCCTAGAATAAATAATATTATAAGTATAAAATCTAACTAGAAACTATTCTCTCTACAGATAACCATATTGAGTTCAAACCCCTTAGTCCGAATCTTTGATACAAATAGGTTGATCGGCACCAATTACAAAGACTGGCTCCAGAATTTGAGAATTGCTCTTAATTTCGAAAAACTCACCCATGTCCTCGATCAAGAAGCACCTGCGTTACCTGCTCGCCCATCCACTGATCAACGAGCTACACTTGAAAAGTGGATGGACGAAGATAACAAGGCGAAGTGCTATATCTTAGCATCCATGTTCAATGATCTTCAACAACAGCATGAAGATATGAGGACTGCCAGGGAGATGTTGGTCTACCTGCAAGAGTTGTATGGTGAACAGAGTCACACGGCTCACTTTGAGGTCTCCAAGAGATTTTTCAGAGCGAAGATGCGTGATGGGCAGGCCGTCAATGATCATTATTTGATAATGATCAAGGACATAAAGGAGCTTCAAAAGCTCATAATGAATATGGACAAGAAATTGCAGGTGCATCTGATCCTCCAGTTTCTTCCTGATTCATATGGGCAGTTCATTATGAACTATCATATAAATAAGATTGATGCTACTTTGCCAGAATTATTGAATATGCTGGTGACTGCAGAGGGCACCTTGAAAAGTTCAAGGGGCACAATTTTGGCTGTGGAGTAGGCTTCCTCCAAAAGGAAGTCTTCTTTTAAGAAGAAGAAAAAGCCCGCAAAGAAGCAGAAGAATGAGACCAAGCTTAAGAAACAAGTTTCGAAGAAGACTGACGATAAAAAAAAATATTTTCATTGCAATATCGAAGACCACTGGAGAAGGAACTGTCTGGCCTACCTAGCGACTGTCAAGAGCAGGAAGAAGATGGACCTTCTGAAGGTACATCTGAGTTGCTCATTATTAAAACTAATCTAACGGTTTCCTCTTCTTCTAGTTGGATTCTTGATTCTGGTTCAAGTGCTCATTTATGCACTTTAATGCAGGGTCTTGAAGAAGTTAAGGGGCTGAGGGAAGGCGAGATCACTCTCCGAGTTAGCAATGGAGCAAGGGTTGCTGCTGTGGCCATCGGGACCTATCCTCTGCGACTACCTTTAGGATTTAGTTTGCTTTTAAAAGACTGTTTCTATGTACCTGTAGCCAGTAGAAATTTAATTTCTATCTCTGTGCTGGCACAGGATAATTATAATTTTTATTTCAATAAAGACGTGTTCTATTTATTTTGGAAATAAACTTGTGGCACGTGCTTTCTTGATTAATGGTCTTTACCATTTGCATACGGATGCAAGTGTAAACATTAACGAGCAAATAGTGAATGCCATAGAGTCTAAGAGATCTAGAGATAGGATCAGCCAAAAGTATCTGTGGCACCTTAGGCTAGGCCATATTGGAGAAGACAGACTCATCAAACTGGAGAAAGATGATCTTCTTGGACCATTGACTTCCGAGTCTAATCCAGTTTGTGAATCATGTCTTCAAAAAAAAATGGCCAAGCTGCCCTTTGTGGGACAAAAGGAAAGGGCCACTGAGATATTAGTCCTGGTACACACTGACATGTGTGGTCCATTTGATATACAAGCCAAGGGTGGCTATATCTACTTCATAACCTTTACTGATGATTATTCACGGTATGGGTTCGTGTATCTGATGCATCGAAAGTCTGAAGTCTTTGAAAAATTTATAGAATTCAGACATGAAGTAGAAAAATAGATCGAAAAAACCATTAAGGTTCTTCGATCAGATCGAGGAGGGGAATACTTTAGTGGAGAATTTTGGATCTATCTCAAAAGATAATGGCATAGTCTCATAGTGGACACCTCCAGGGATGCCTTAACTCAATGGGGTATTCAAAAGGAGGAATCAGACCCTATTTGATATGGTCCGATCTATGATGAGCTTCACAGACCTTCCTGATTTCTCTAGAGACATGCTTTGCTTTCTGCGATTCATCTATTGAATTGGATTCTCTTTAAATCCATTCCTATCACACCATATGAATTATGGCATGGTAAGAAGCCAACTCTTGGATACCTTAAAATTTGGAGATATCCGGCCCATGTCAAGCGATAGTAGGCGGACAAGTTAGAGGCTAGGTCCTTTAGGACTCATTTTATAGGGTATCCTAAGAAAACCATGGGATACTACTTCTATCTTCCTGAGGATCACAATGTGATTGTGAGCCACTATGCCGTCTTCTTGAAAAAAGAGTTTATCCAAGATAGAGGCAGTGGGAGGAAGATTGAGCTCGAAGAAAAAGTCTTTGAAGAGCATCAAGTCCAAGGACCTGAACCCAATAATGAGCCAGTAGATGTGATACCTCCACCTCGTAAATCAAGTAGGGTCTCCCGTCCTCCTGAAAAATACTTAGGTATTCTTACAGAGGATTTAGAGGAAGCGTTCCTTGTAGAAAATAGACATTAGGAATGATCCCAAAACCTACGATGAGGCAATGTTAGATGTAGACTCCGAGAAATGGATGGATGCGATGAAGTCAGAAATTGACTCCATGCATTCCAACCAAGTTTGATCCTTAGTAGATCCACCTGAAGGTATTATACTTATTGGATGTAAATGAATTTACAAAAAGAAGATTGGGTCAGATGGTAAGGTAGAGACCTATAAGGCAAAGCTAGTTGCAAAAGGTTATAGTCAACGCGAAGGCATCGACTATCATGAAACCTTTTCACCCGTAGCCATGCGGAAATCCATCCGTACTCTACTTGCCATAGCAGCTTTTCATGATTATGAAATCTAGTAGATGGATGTGAAGACTGCCTTCCTAAACGGATATCTTGAAGAAGATATCTATATGAAGCAGTCTCTATGAAAGGAATATGCCCTATAAGCCAATCAAAATGTATAAATAGATGGATATTTTTTGTCTCCCGACAACTCATGTACTGATGTTTTAAATAAATAAAGGCATTTAGTTCATCATATGCTGCATCTTATTTTGATGAACCCCATAAATTAGGGCTATGATTTTAGGGTTATGATGCGATCATACCAAGTGAGACCTAAAACCTTAAAACTCTAATTTTAAATATTCCTAGTCGATGGAACATTGAGTAGGAAATCAATATTTTCGATAAGACTGGTACATCCTGTGTATGCTCGGCAGAGAGGATAATTAATCTCACAATTACTTGTGTATGACACTAATATAAGGATGTAAGTGTTCATTGGAGAATGAATTCACTGAATTGATCCAATTAAAGAATATCTGATGGAGTCTTATCTACATGTCAACAGATTTTTTCTTATAGTGGGAATTGTGCATGTAAATCTTTTGACCTGAGACTGCCATAGAATCTTATAAGCATGAATCCATATTTTGGATCATACTCATTCATAATTTAATCATGTACGAGATGTTCTAGATATGATGGATTGCTTATGAAGGTTGTGAGTAGGTCAATATGGAAACGATCGCTCCTAGTAAGAGGAGATCGCATCCTATCTGCTTCAATCAAATAATGACTCAGGAAGACTTTGATCAAAGCATTATGAAAAAATTAGAAATGGTTTCTAATATTTTATAAATCGAATCATTATTATTTGATCAAGAGAAATATGAATATAAAATTGGGTTTGATATTTTTCCATACCCAAACTTATATTCGGGATGCAGGATGATCGTAAGATCAAGTTGCATGGTAATTTTCACTGAAGGGTATTTTTGGTATTTTTATCAAAATTTTATATCTGCTAGGTAGACATGATACGTTGCTAGACGTCAATCATGTCTTGTGAGTTTGATCGAATTAAAGAGTTTAATTCGATCATTAATTAAAAGCTGTTCTGATTGATCAAAATGGTTCAGCTTGATTTGACCTAAATCGGCTAGACTGTGTTCTAACCAAATTAGTTTAAATTACACCTGGACTCACTGCTGGCTAGATGTGGAACCCAATGGGTCACACACAAAGAAAATTGATCATGAGTTTAATTTGATTAAACCATGTTTGCAAGTTGAACATGCTAGCACATGTTGCAAACCCTAGCATTTAGATTCGAATCGAATTCGAATCGGGTTCCGATTTGGGCTAATTTAGAACCAATTTGAGCCAAATTGGATTTGGTCTTGAAGTGGGTTTGAAGTGTTTTAATTGGGCTTGTTGTTGGGTGCCAAAAACCAGGGAACCACATGCCTAAGAGTCTCTCTCTTGGCATGTGGATTTAAATCCATGCGCATGAGCCACATGGCGCATGGATGGAGTTGGCGCCACCTTTAGATAAGGTCTATCCTATTTTTCTCCGTAACCTTTATTCTACGAATATATTTTAGATGTCTTAGGAGGCACCTAAGAGTCCTTCTGAGTATTAAACTCATCGTAGAAGAATTAAGAAAAGGATAAGGATTAAATCCATGCGCCACCTCTTGGAAGCGCCCCTTTGAAATTTCAAATGGGGAGATAAGTTTTAAATTATCCACGCCCATTAATCTCTTGCACCATTCTTCAAATTGGCACCATATATCTTGGCCATTGGATGGGTTTTCTTTCAGATCCAAAGGCATGGGTTGATGGCACCAATAAGAGAAGCTTCGTGACTTCTCATCTGAACACCGTAAGTTAAGATCGAAGAGTCTTTCTGAAATAAGGCGTCTCTTCAACCCAATTTTGATGTACACATGGCATTTCTCAACTTATGGGGCATGAGAAATAGACAAGAGGTGTGAGATAATTTGTAAGAGGGTGTGAGATGTTTTGGATTGCACCTTTACGTGCAATATAAATAGGGGTGCACGCCGAGGAGTCTCGGTGATTCAGAAATCTTCTTTCTTTCTTACAAGAGGCTCTGCTTGTCCAATTTTCTTTATTCCTTCTCTCTAGCCTAGATAAGGTCCTAATAAAGGACAAGAAATCTTTCAAAAGGCTTAGAGAATTGGAATAAAAATTAAGGAGACAAGGAGCAAGAAAGAAAGGGAAGAAAAGGTCCAACAGTGTGACAGCAAACCCAAGAAAGGAGGTTCTGCCCAAATTGCATTTAAATTCTGATAAATCAGAATTTAATTGCAGAGTATTTTCTAATAAGTGCTAGAGAGTTGATCGAGTCTCGTGTGGATCAACGTTGGAGGGTGAACACGTGGGCACCTGGTGGAAACTCAAACAGATTGCTGCCGACAACTAAGCACAAATCAGGGTTTAGCGATAAGAGGTATGTTTCTATATCTTTTATTTGATATTAATGTATATTATATGGTTTAATTTCTGATAAGGTGATCTTGGAGTTAGGTTTTAATTTTATGATTTCATAATAATTGTTTTGAAATCCATGCTTCCGCCATTGCACTAAAACCTTTCAGTGGTATCAGAGCAACCTTGTTAGAATTAAATCATATGATGATATGTTAATGATTTAAAGGCAATCTTATAAATATGATATGATGATTATTTATGTTTTAATATGATATTTATATGATGAGATCATATTCATTATTTCATAATTAAAATATGATGTATATAATTTTGGAATGTTGCTATGTCATATTGAATTGTATTCACTATGATGCTATATGATGAGATCATATTCATTATTTCATAATTAAAATATGATGTATATAATTATGGAATGTTGCTTTGTCATATTGAATTGTGTTCACTATGATGCTATATGATGAGATCATATTCATTATTTCATAATTAAAATTTGATGTATATAATTATGAAATGTTGCTTTGTCATATTGAATTGTGTTCAATATGATGCTATATGATGAGATCATATTCATTATTTCATAATTAAAATATGATTTATATAATTATGGAATGTTGCTTTGTCATATTGAAGTGTGTTCACTATGATGCTAATTTCTTTTATTCATGTATTTATTATGATATAGAAATTAAATATGCATTGAGACCTGAAAAACCCTCTATAAAATGATATTAAGTTGTAGTGTAATTAACCAATAGCAGAACCAGTCGATGATGTCTAATTGATCAATCGGTGTCTAGGAAAGTGGTTCATGATTGGTAAAGAGAATGTGGTTTCTAATTGGTTCCGTTGTCTGACCTGGCCAAAATTTATTGGTGTCTAAGGAAAGCAACAGGGGGACCCCCACCTCTCTTCCACTTACCTGGCTGATTAGATTAATTTAATTCTTGACTGGGATGCTCGGTGTTATATTCACTATATTATGGCCTTCCTTCATGCTAGGACATTACTATGTCACGAACCATATTAGGTTTGTTGTGTAACCACAAGACCAATTATGGAAACTGACATAATATTGTTCTGGCGCATCGAGATACTTACAGCAATTTTTGAGTATAATGCTTTATTGTGTAACCACAAAAGTATTTATATTCTATTTTGACTGTATTAAAATGAAGGGTCCTACTTAACTAAAATATTATGGTCCGTTGTGTAAACACAAGGCTATTAATGTTTTAGAGGCCAGAGTTTTTATTGAGAATTACATGAGATGCAATAGGAAAGAGTTTCCTACCTTTAAACTTATAAAAGGTTTGTTGTACAACCACAAGATCTTTTATAAGGAATTAGGGTCTCAATCCCACTAAGAAAATCAATCAGGGTTTTCTCAAACATCATACTAGAGGGTTATGATGTCTGATAAAATTAGTGGGAGACATAATAAAATTAAAGTCCTAATTTAATTATGTATATCATCTTGAGTTGTTCGCTTATGTAATGTTCTTTATTATGTAGATTAATGGCTTCTTCATTTTCACTTCGCTCCATTTTGGATACAAATAAATTGACTGGTACCAACTATGTGGATTGGTTGAGAAATCTTAAAATAGTATTTAGTCAAGAGAAGCTTTCTTACATTCTCGATACCTCTGACATTGAGCCAGTTGGGGAGGATGCCACAGAGGAAGAAAAAATCACATATAGAATGTGGCAAAATGATTCTTTAACTGTCAAGTGTATCATACTTGCCTCTATGACAAATGAGTTACAGAGGCAGCATGATAGCATGGATACTTATTCCATATTGCTCAATTTAAAAGAGCTTTATGGAGAACAGAGTAGGACTGCAAGATATGAGATATCTAAGCAGTTATTCCGTGCCAGAATGACAGAGGGGTCATCCGTACAAAACCATGTTCTGATGGTTATTGACCTGATCACTCGATTAGTCAATTAGGTTTTGTTATGGATGGAGAGTTGAGTCAGGATCTAATCCTGCAATCACTTTCAGAATTATTTTCTCAATTTATCGTGAACTATCACATGAACAAACTGAATTCTTCCTTGCTGAGCTATTAAATATGCTCAAAAAGCAGAGAGCCATATCAAGAAGGATAAGGCTTCTCTTCTTCTTGTGAATGGGATCTCCAAGAAGAAGGCAGGCAAAAAGGGTTCTAAAAGGAGGCTGAACCCTAAAGGTGGTATAAATAAGAGAAAGAATGGAAAGAAGACCTCCGGACAGTCGACCTGCTTCCACTGCGGCAAGGCAAGTCATTGGAAAAGGAATTGCAAGGCTTATCTTGCAACAGTGAAGACTGGTGCAAATAATGCACCAAAAGGTATGTATGAGATACATACAATATTGTCATTAAATTCTTTTATTTCAAACTCATGGGTATTAGATACTGCCTGTGGTTTTCATATTTGCAAATCATTGCAGGAGCTGCAGAAAATTAGAAGTTTGAGGAAGGGAGACTTCGAGCTCTATGGTGCTGGAGGAGATTCTATCTAAGCAGAAGCTGTAGGGACATATATTTTGAAGTTTCCTTCTGAGAAGATCTTAGAGCTAACAAATTGTTATTACATACCTAAGATCATTAGAAATATTGTATCTGTACCCTTGTTGATAAAACAAGGATATCAAATATCTGTAACAAGCAATGGTTGCTCGATTAATTTTTCTAATGAAATAATTTGTCATGGCATTTTTGATAATGGTTTGTTGACTCTATGCTTGAATGATAATATTTTTCATGTTGATGAAAATAGTAAATGAAAGAGAGATAATGTAAATAATACCTTACTTTGGCATTGTCGACTTGGTCATATTAGTGAGATTAGGATTAACAAGTTGTACAAAGAAAAGTTCTTTGATTCTTATGATTGTGAATCATTAGGAACTTGTGAATCATATCTCATGGGTAAAATGACCAAGACTTTATTTAGTGGACATGGAGATAGGACAAACGAGTTGTTAGGACTTGTACATACAGATGTATGTGGCCCTATGACAACTCATGCCAGAGGTGGATACTCATATTTTATTACATTTACAGATGATTTATCTAGGTTTGGATATGTGTATCTTATGAAACATAAATCCGAAGCCTTTGATAAATTCAAAGAGTATCAAAGCATGGTCGAAAAATAAACTGAAAAAAGTATAAAAATCCTTCGATCTGATCGAGGAGGAGAATACTTGCCCAATAAATTTTTAGACCATCTTAGAGCAAAGAGAATTATCTCTGAATGGACACCTCCTTATACGCCACAATTAAATGGTGTAGCTGAAAGGAGAAACCGTACCTTATTAGATATGGTACGATCCATGATGTGCTTCACTGAATTACCTACTTCCTTCTGGGGTTATGCTTTAGAGATCGCAATAATTATCTTGAATAGAGTACCTTCTAAATCTGTATCTAGCACTCCATATGAAATATGGAGAGGTAAGAAGCCCAATCTTAAATATTTTAAGATATGGGGATGTTCAGCATATGTCAAAAGAAATTTTGGACATAAACTAGATACTAGAGCAGATAAATATTTGTTTGTAGGATATCCTAAGGATAGTATAGGATATCTATTCTACCACCCTACTGAACAAAAGGTATTTGTAAGTAGGCATGCCACTTTCATGGAGAAAGAATTTATCCTAGAAAGAGGCAGTGGGAAAAATATTGAAATTAATGAAGTTCAACAAAAATAAATAGATATTTTTCAACCAAATATTCACATAAATAAAGAAGAACTAGAACACATAACTCCTATCCGTAGGTCAGAGAGGGTACGACATGTACCTACAAGGTATGGGTTCATTATTGAGAATAATGAAGCTCAAGTCATTGAGAATGACGAACCTTTAACCTATACAGAAGCTGTCATGAGTAAGGACTCAGACAGATGGCAGGATGCTATGAAATTCGAGATGGACTCCATGTATACCAACAAAATATGGACTTTGGTTGATGCACCAGAAGGGGTAAACCCTATTGGGTGCAAATGGGTCTATAAGAAAAAGATTGGAGCAGATGGTCAAATAGAAACCTATAAAGCTAGATTGGTAGCTAAAGGTTTCAGGCAAAAATAGGGTATTGATTATGATGAAACTTTTTCACCCGTTGTCATGCTCAAATCTATTCGGATAATGCTTGCAATAGCAGCATACTATGATTATGAAATATGGCAAATGGATGTGAAGACCGCCTTCTTGAATGGTTTTCTAGAAGAGGAGGTCTACATGTCACAGCCAGAGGGTTTTGTCTCAAATGACAGACCAAATCTAGTATGCAGGCTTAAGAAATCTATTTATGGATTAAAGCAAGCCTCAAGGAGTTGGAACATCCACTTTGATGTAACAATCAAAGAATTTGGCTTCATCAAAAATATGGATGAACCTTGTGTGTATAAGAAGACTAGTGGGAGTGCCCTAGTTTTCTTGGTTCTGTATATAGATGACATACTCCTTATTGGGAATGATATCTCAATGTTACAAATAGTCAAATTATGGCTATCAAATAAGTTTTCCATGAAAGACTTGGGGGAAGCATCCTATATACTTGGCATAAAGATCTATAGAGATAGATCTAAAAGGGTGCTAGGCTTATCTCAGTCTAAGTACATTGACTTAATACTGAAAAGATTCAGTATGAATGAAAGTAAAAGAGGTTATTTACCCATGAGTCAAGGCATACTCTCTCTAAGAAGATGTCTCCTAAGACAACTGAAGAGAGAAATAGAATGAGTTCTATTCCTTATGCTTCGGCTGTAGGATCAATAATGTATGCTATGTTATGTACCAGGCCTGATGTAGCTTATGCCTTAGGCATAGCCAGTAGATTTCAAGCTGATCCAGGAGAGGATCATTGGAAGGCTGTGAAAAATATTCTAAAGTACTTAAGAAGGACTAAGGATATTTTTCTCATATATGGGGATCTGATCTTAAACTAGAAGGATACTCTGATTCTAGTTTTCAATCAGACCCAGATGATAGCAAATTCATTTCAGGATATGTCTTTACTTTGAATGGTGGAGCAGTGAGTTGAAAGAGTTCTAAGTAGCAAACAGTAGCTGACTCAACCATGGAGGCAGAATACATAGCTGCAAGTGAAGCCATCAAGAAAGCTGTCTGGATGAAGAAGTTCATCACTGAATTGGGCATTGTTCTTGAGATTGAGAACCCAGTACCACTTTATTGTGATAATACTGGAGCAGTTGCTCAAGCAAAGGAACCAAGGTCTCACCATAAATCCAAGCACATTTTGAGACGCTTCCATCTCGTTCGTGAAATAATTGAAAGACAAGATGTTATTATTGAACGAGTAGACACAAAGAACAACATAGCGGATCCATTCACTAAAGCTTTACCACAGCAGTAATTCGATCGCCATCTCGATTGTATGGGGTTGAAATATAAGGGAGATTGGCTTTAGTGCAAGTGGGAGATTGAAAGGAATATGCCCTATAAGCCAATCAAAATGTATAAATAGATGGATATTTTTTATCTCCCGATAACTCATGTACTGATGTTTTAAATAAATAAAGGCATTTAGTTCATCATATGCTGCATCTTATTTTGATGAACCCCATAAATTAGGGCTATGGTTTTAGGGTTATGATGCGATCATACCAAGTGAGACCTAAAATCTTAAAACTCTAATTTTAAATATTCCTAGTCGATGGAACATTGAGTAGGGGATCAATGTTTTCGGTAAGACTGGTACATCCTGTGTATACTCAGCAGAGAGGGTAATTAATCTCACAATTACTTGTGTATGACACTAATATAAGGATGTAAGTATTCATTAGAGAATGAATTCACTGAATTGATCCAATTAAAGAATATCTGATAGAGTCTTATCTACATGTCAACAGATTTTTTCTTATAGTGGGAATTGTGCATGTAAATCTTTTGACCTGAGACTGCCATAGAATCTTATAAGCATGAATCCATATTTTGGATCATACTCATTCATGATTTAATCATGTACGGGATGTTCTGGATATGATGGATTACTTATGAAGGTTGTGAGTAGGTCAATATGGAAACGATCGCTCCTAGTAAGAGAAGATCGCATCCTATCTGCTTCAATCAAATAATGATTCAGGAAGACTTTGATCAAAGCATTATGAAAAAATTAGAAATGATTTCTAATATTTTATAAATCAAATCATTATTATTTGATCAAGAGAAATATGAATATAAAATTGAGTTTGACATTTTTCCATACCCAAACTTATATTCGAGATGTAGGATGATCGTAAGATCAAGTTGCACGGTAATTTTCACTGAAGGGTATTTTTGGTATTTTCATCAAAATTCTATATCTGCTAGGTAGACATGATACGTTGCTAGACGTCAATCATGTCTTGTGAGTTTGATCGAATTAAAGAGTTTAATTCGATCATTAATTAAAAGCTGTTCTGATTGATCAAAATGGTTCAGCTTGATTTGACCTAAATCGGCTAGACTGTGTTCTAACCAAATTAGTTTAAATTACACCTGGACTCACTGCTGGCTAGATGTGGAACCCAATGGGTCACACACAAAGAGAATTGATCATGGGTTTAATTTGATTAAACCATGTTTGCAAGTTGAACATGCTAGCACATGTTGCAAACCCTAGCATTTAGATTCGAATCGAATTCGAATCGGGTTCTAATTTGGGCTAATTTAGAACCAATTTGAGCCAAATTGGATTTGGTCTTGAAGTGGGTTCAAAGTGTTTTAATTAGGCTTGCTGTTGGGTGCCAAAAACCAAGGAACCACATGCCTAAGAGTCTCTCTCTTGGTGTGTGGATTTAAATCCATGCGCATGAGCCACATGGCGCATGGATGGAGTTGGCGCCACCTTTAGATAAGGTCTATCCTATTTTTTTCCGTAACCGTTATTCTACGAATATATTTTAGATATCTTAGGAGGCACCTAAGAGTCCTTCTGAGTATTAAACTCATCATAGAAGAATCAAGAAAAGGATAAGGATTAAATCCATGCGCCACCTCTTGGAAGCGCCCCTTTGAAATTTCAAATGGGGAGATAAGTTTTAAATTATCCATGCCCATTAATCTCTTGCGCCATTCTTCAAATTGGCACCATATATCTTGGCCATTGGATGGACTTTCTTCCAGATCCAAAGGCATGGGTTGATGGTGCCAATAAGAGAAGCTTCATGACTTCTCATCTGAACACCGTAAGTTAAGATCGAAGAGTCTTTCTGAAATAAGGCATCTCTTCAACCCAATTTTGATGTACACATGGCATTTCTCAACTTATGGGGTGTGAGAAATAGACAAGAGGTGTGAGATAATTTGTAAGAGGGTGTGAGATGTTTTGGATTGCACATTTACATGCAATATAAATAGGGGTGCACGCCGAGGAGTCTCGGTGATTCAGAAATCTTCTTTCTTTCTTACAAGAGGCTCTGCTTGTCCAATTTTCTTTATTCCTTCTCTCTAGCCTAGATAAGGTCCTGATAAAGGATAAGAAATCTTCCAAAAGGCTTAGAAAATTGGAATAAAAATTAAGGAGACAAGGAGCAAGAAAGAAAGGGAAGAAAAGGTCCAACAGTGTGACAGCAAACCCAAGAAAGGAGGTTCTGCCCAAATTGCATTTAAATTCTGATAAATCAGAATTTAATTGCAGAGTATTTTCTAATAAGTGCTAGAGAGTTGATCGAGTCCTCGTGTGGATCAATGTTGGAGGGTGAACACGTGGGCACCTGGTGGAAACTCAAACAGATTGCTGCCGGCAACTAAGCACAAATCAGGGTTTAGCGATAAGAGGTATGTTTCTATATCTTTTATTTGATATTAATGCATATTATATGGTTTAATTTCTGATAAGGTGATTTTGGAGTTAGGTTTTAATTTTATGATTTCATAATAATTGTTTTGAAATCCATGCTTCCGCCATTGCACTAAAACCTTTCACTCTGGATTTCACATCCGGTGATAGTGATCACAAGGTTTGCAAGCTGCAAAGGTCCATATATGGACTCAAGCAAGCATCTCAGAGTTGGAATACTCACTTCAATCATGTGATCAAAATATTTGATTTCATCAAAAATGAGGAACCGTGCGTGTACAAAAAGATCAGTGAGAGCACTGTCACATTCTTCGTATTGTACGTGGATGACATCCTTTTGATTGGAAATGATATTCCCATGCTGACGTCGATCAAAGTATGACTGTCGAAAGAGTTCGTCATGAAAGATCTAAGAGAAGCTTCCTACATTCTTGGTATAAAAATCTATAGAGATAGATCCAAGAGAATAATAAGACTCTCACAGCATATGTACATAGAAGAGGTGCTGAAGAGGTTCAGTATGAAAAACTCCAAGAGAAATCTTTTGCCCCTTAGACATGGCATTCCTCTCTAAAAAGATGTGCCCTGACACACCTAAGGAGATCCAGCGTATGAGCAAGATCCCTTATGCTTCGATAATAGAGAGTCTCATGTATGCCATGTTATGTACATGCCTTGATATAGCACTTATCGTGAGTGTCACGAGTAGATATCAGGCGAATCCAGGTGAAGAACACTGGATTGCTGTTAAAAATATCCTTAAGTACTTGAGAAGAACTAAGAATTTGATGTTGGTCTTTGGTAGAGGATCGGAGCTGAAAGTTAAGGGATACATCGATTCAGACTTTATGACTGATGTCAATGATAAAAAATTTATATCGGGGTGTATCTTCTTGTGTAATGATGATGCGGTTAGTTGGAAGAGTTTCAAGCAGCCGATCATTGCAGATTCAATCATGAAAGTCGAGTACATCGCTGCCTCTAAAACTGCTAAGGAAGCCTTTTGGTTTAAGAAGTTCGTTGCGGAGCTGGGTGTGATGCCATCAAATGCCATTATACTGTACTGCGATAACAACGACACCATAGCTCTCGCTAAGAAGCCCAGATTTCATCAGAAGTCCAAGCACATAGAGCGACGGTTTCACATCATACGCAAATACCTTGAGAAGAAGTTCGTCGAGATACAGAGAGTCGACTCCACACTGAATGTGGTGGACCTGCTGACCAAGCCTTTCAGCAAGCAGAAGATCGAAGCTCACCTTAAGAAGATGGATCTTAGGTATATGGCCAATTGGCTTTAAGTCAAGTGGGAGTTTGTTGAATTTGTGCCCTAGAAGTTAATTGTTGACTGATACATTATGTAATTCTAGGATCTATACTGAAGGAAAGCGTGGTGGATGATGTGCATGCATTTTTAAAATTTTACAGTAGAGCATATGTAGATTAAACAATTTAATCTATAATGCATGCTTAGATCAAATCTAAATCACCATATAAGATCTATGACACGAACTAATATGCATGTATGTACATCTGAAATCTGAAATCAGCATATACTGAATATATCTAAGTGTAATTAGATCATATTTAATTCATATTTAGATTACATCAAAAATTAATTTAGATCAAAATCTCATACCTGAGTGCGGATCGCAGATCACTGCATCCAAAATCCATGGTAAATGATACTTCATGATGCTTGACAGCCACACACGCGTCCGGCCTTTACGGATATCCACACAAAATCCTCGTGTTGATCGATCTTTCCGGGAGTGCTAGCTCGCGAAGATACCATCCATTGGCTGATTTGAGAGAAACATGACAGAATTGAAGAATAAGGAGACCCTCTCCTTTTCTTCCTAGATCCATGTATCTGATCTCTACAATAGAGATCAAGAGAAGAACCCTTTCTTCTCAATTTTTCATGTATAAGAGAAAATATTTCTCTCTTTCTTTCACGCCCTTGAGAAGAACTTTTCTTCTCTAATTTTCTATGATGAAAATTAGATCTAATCTGATTTCTCATATTAAAAATCATATAAAAACTTGAGATCCAGAAAAATTTAGAAGAAGAATCCAAGAGAAGAACCGTTATTCTCTCTTCTTCTCCCTTTTTCTTCTTGATCAAAAACTCAAGAAAGCCCCAAACATCCAACCAGATTTTTTTGGTATTTCTTCTCTAAATTCTTATGTTAAAAATTAGATCTAATCTGATTTTTATTTTAGAAAAAAATAGAAAAAAAATCTAGAAGAAGAACTCCTTCTTCAAGGCTGCGTGTAAGAAAGAAGACCCATCATCTTTCTTGATCTAAAACTTCAAGAAGCCTCAAATCCAAACCAAATTTTTTTTGATATTTCTCCTATAAATCTATATATTAAAAATCAAATCTAATCTAATTTTTATTTGAAAAAAAATAAAAAAAAAATTTGAAAGAAGAACTCCTTCAAAGCTGCACGCAAGAAAGAAGACCCTTCTTCTTTCTTGATCTTTCTCTCTTTGTGAAGAACTTTTCTCCAATTTTCTGCTGTATAACCAGCAGAAAAGTCTCTCTTTGATGTCTAAAAATCAGCAAGAAAAGAATTAGAAAACATACCAAGAAGAAGAGGAGAAATAGGATCTTGGCGTGTGAAATGTTGGGGCGTCCAAGGGTTGGACGCCCCCTTCCTTCTTTCTTTTTCTTTTGGGGCGGCAACCAAGAGGAGATTGGGGTGCCTCCTTTTCCACGGGAGGAAGAGAAGAGATGGGGCGGTGCATCATAATAGGGCATGAGGTATTTTTCACCCCATGAAAAGAGATGGGACGCGTAGATAAATATCACATGGGGTTTAGGTTTAATCCTATTCCCCAATAAGATTCAAGATCTTGTTCTAACTCTAACTAATCCTTGGATCCAATCCTAATCAATTTAAAAATTAGTTATAACAAACTAACTAATTGGATCCTAGCCCAATTAGGCCCCAACTCAATTGGAAATTAGTTAGATTAAAATCCTATTGATCCAGGGATGGAGATCAGGTGCTTCATTTGATATTAGGGCTTGATCCAATCAAGCCTATTATTCAATAAGATTAGATCCAATTCAAGCCTACATAAAATTAATTGAATTATATTTAATTTAGAATAATTTCAAATTCATGCATCTCTGAAATCAATTGGAATAAGTCCTGTCATTCAATAAGGCTGCATCCAATTAATCCAAAGCCAATCTAATTGAATCCAATTTAATTAGATCTAATCCAATCTCCATTGCTCAATCAAATTGAGCCAATTAATAATCATATTATTAATTAATTATTTTTTTAATTTACTAACTATTAGTAAATAATTTATTACGACTTTTGCATAAGATTAATCATCAATCAAATTGATAATTAAATCTTTCAATAATTCATAATTGTTGATCAGCCATTTGATCAGACAAGTACTTCTATGTGTGTGATCCCATAGATTCAAACCTAAATCAGTAGCACAAGAATAATTCTTGTACTAATTGATGTAACTATCTAGCAATGGGATCCGACGTCCGGATAGACCAAATGTATGCCTAGCAATACTCTATAACCCATGTGGATATAGTTACTGTATAATTCATCTCTTTAACACTTGATGCTTAAGGACGACTAAGGATAAACTGTCAATCCAGAAAGAGTGGTCCACATTATGTCTTAACCTCAAAAATTCTGTGACTTTTCACTAGGACTACTTTGGTCAAAATTTTGCTGAATTGAAACACAATGATGCATCATCTCCAATTTTACTTGGAGCGATCAATCCCATCTTAACTTGCATTCAGACTTCATAAGTACTTGACTGTACCCAAAAATCTTCCGTCATCGAATTAAAAATTCGGGTAGTCCAGCACCAAAGCACAGTGAGTTGCTTGCAAGTCACCGAGACAGCCTCAGATCCGAGGGACACATATACCCATATCCCATCAGAGCAACCCTTAACAGCAGAGTACTTCGGAAGTGATCACGCTCAGTGAAATGTACTCCTACATATCATCCATATGCCATACCCGTGTCACCACACGTCTTGGTTAAGAGGACAACCAATTAATATGGTATACAATAACCTACATTTGATACAATTATTGTCTTTGTAATAATTGTATCATTTGGTCACGAGCAGGATTTAAGAACCACATGATAAATCTTTCTTTATCATTTTGAAAGTAGTTCTAAGGATTTCATCATAACATATGAGTTCTATTTTAGAAGATATATTTCTTATGATGAATCTGCCAGATAACATTTATCATTCTATAATTCATACACTTATATGGAGCACAATCATCTACAACCTAGATGATTAGCTTTAGGACATATTTCATAAATATACTTGTACTTGTAATCTTTTTATTATCAATAAAGGACTTTTTCATTCCAATCATGTCTATGTGTCCATGATTTATCCTAAAAATTAATAAAGATGATTTTCATATATTCTTAAAGAGTTAAGAATTTGAGACATACATTAATTAGTGGTTAATTTCTAAATGCTCCTGATTAAAGGATCATCATGGAGGACAGTGATCAATCTATTTGAGATCGGTGCACGGTTCACCTCCCTTGTGGGCAGATGAGTCTCAAGTCTGTGATGTAGTGACACTGGGGTGAAGGTGCAGGTGGTTGTTAGAGAATAACTTGTACTTAACATGACCAACATGAGAACCACACGGATGTTTACTCACTCGTCAGTGGTCTTCTCGATGCTGTAATGGTGTGAGTGATCCTTTGACCTGCGGTGTCATTGGCTATTCGCAGCGAGGCTACTGGATTTGACTGCACGTTCTCTTGGTCCCTAGCCATTCGGGTCCTTGCTGTGTATGTTGGCTACAGTAGGTTCAGGTTCGCTGTTTGGAGTAGGATACACCTAGATAGGATCTATCGATCTTGATAGAAAAGAAGAAGTCCTATGCGATTTGTGAGACTGACTTCAAAAAGTCTTTGGCCAAAGTAAGTGTGAATACTGAAAAAAATTTTTCACGGGATTCACAAATAAACTCGAGTCAAGCCAATCTAGCATATGACTGACAATGGGGTCTGACGAGCTCTCTATGACCTCCATCAAGTCAAGACTCACGATAGAAGAACTGAATCATATGATAACTGCATCTAGGAGTTTGTACTTTCATCCTATTAGGTTGCCACTATATACTGTTAGGTGTCACTAGTGGATTGTGAGACTCATTGGACGTCATCTTGATGATTGATGTCCCTCGAAGGGTAGAATTGAAAATGTTCCAATCTATCAAAAAGAGTTTTGATGATATTGTGATAGAGATCATAATATATCTCACTATCAGATAGAATGAAACCTATGGGGTCACACATTAAGAGATTTAATCTCAAATTTATCAATTGAACTTATAAAGTTCCAATTGCATTAGGGTTTATTGAAATTCTATTAGATTTATGAGAACTACGCTAGCACACAGTTAAACCTAATTCTTCTCGAAACTTTGATTTGATCAAGTCCATAGCTCTGAACCTAACCTAAATTTATTTGAGTTTAATTGGGCTCTTAATTGTGAGCCCAGGAGAATTTGATTAAGTCAATTAGTTGGCATAATTATCCTAACATTATCTCTTCTTTATCTCCTAATTATCTCTAAGTATGCATGTGGAATAGATGGAAGAATATGTGACGCATCTTTTTCTTTTTAAAAATTATTGAGTGCCATATCCTAGAGGGGTCCACCCCTCTTATGTGTCATGGCGTGGAGGAGAGAGAGCGGGGTCCATGCCCCATCTCTTTTGGCTAGAGATCCCTTTGTGGGGCGCCAACTACCTGACATGTATTCCATGGATGCCTGTTGTACATACTTAAAAGGACTGATTAATTACCATTTATATTTGATTTTATTTGACATAAATCAGATTTAAAAGATAGAGGATTCTTATAAGATAAGAATCTACCTTTTTAAGTGATAGGATTCCTGATATGTGTCAGGGCAGTGTCTATATAAAGGGTGGTCTCTAGGGTTTCAAAGAATGAATTTTTGATCAACAAAACTCTCCTCTCTCCATCTCCATGTCTCCTCTCATCATTTTCTTCCTTTCCACATCCAAAAGTTGGGTGCTCTCTTTTCCACACGCCTAGAAGAAGTTCTGGTGACTTGGAGATCAAGGATCGAGGAGAAGAAGAAGATTGCAGATCAAGGAGTTGATCTCGTAGTTAAGATCAAAGGAGTTGATCAAAGTCTTCGGCCAAAGTTCTTCTTGAGAAGAAGAATCTCATACGAGAAGAAAAAATTCGAAATCGATCCCGATGGATACCTATAAAAGCCGGACACATGTGCGGCTCAACCTTCTATGAATCTAAAATCATCAATAGCGGTGAATTTCTATCCGCACAAAGGTAATGAGATCTGATCTCATAATTTTTTTCTAAATTCCAAATTGATAATATGTGCTTTCCTTGGGCTTGGGTAGGTTTAGATTTGGTATCTAGCATGTGGGGTTCAAGGGTTTAACCTATTTTATTTTTCTGTCTATTTTCAAAGTTTTGAAATCTACACATGCTGCCTATCCGATTTTCTAATAGTTCATATGTTAAAACTCTAGAAAGCCTAAGCATTGAGGAAGCCACAATGATGCAAACCGATCTCTAGCCAAGCTACATGGACCCAATCATCCAATTCTTGAAGAATGGAATGCTACCCATTGATCGTGAGGAGGTCAGGAAATTGAAGCACCAAGCACTCTGATACTTGATGCATGAAGGAAAGCTATATAAGAGGTCTTATTTGCTGCTATTGCTTCAGTGCCTCCGCCAATTAAAAGTGAATTACACCCTTGGGAGGTTCAAGAAGACATCTATGGCAACCACCTGAGGGTAGAGCCCTAGTTTACAAAATGTTGTGACAAGGCTACTTTTGGCTGACATTACAGCAGGATGCAGCTGACATGGTGTGGAGATGTAATCAATGTTAGAGAAAAGCTAATGTTCAATGTTGACCTTTGACTCTTTTAGCACTGATTACTACACTCTTACCCTTCGTCTAATGGGGGATGGATATCCTAGGACCTTTTTCGGTTGTGAAAGCGCAAAAGAACTTCCTGTTTGTTGTAATTGACTACTTGATAAAGTGGGTAGAAGTAGAAGCACTGGCATGCATAACTGAAGTTAAGGTTCATGACTTCATATGGAAGTCCATCTATCGTTTGGCCTGCCACAGGCCATCATCACAAACAATGGACATCAGTTCAATAATATGAAGTTCATGGAGTTCTATAGAGAACTTGGAATCACTCACCATGTGACCTCGATCGTGCACCCTCAGAGTCATGGAGAGGCCAAGGTGACTAACTAAACTCTGTTGCAGAGACAAAATGAGGCTAGACTGAGCTAAATGTCTATGGGTGGTAAAGCTTGACAATGTACTCTGGGCTTAGCCGACAACATAACGGACCCCCACCAAAGAAACACTCTTCAACTTAGCCTTTAGGACTGAAGTAGTCACATAGCTCAAGATTGGTCTTCCCTTGCTTTGGGTGGAGAAGTTCAATAAGGAAAGCAACTCAGATGATTTGTAGGCGAACTGGGACCTACTGGAGGAGACATGAGAATGAGCTTGGCTTCGGATGGCAACTTACCAATAGAAAGTGGCCCGATACTACAACTCAAGAGTTAAAGGGAAGGCTTTCAAAGTGGGAGACTTCATCCTACAAAAATAAAGTGTCTCACCCAGGAGAACAAGGGAAGCTATAATTGAATTGAGAAGGCCCATATCATGTAAACAAGGTGGTGCACCCGAGAGCCTACCAACTTCGTCGATTGGATGCGATGTCAATTCCTCAGACTTGGAATGTAGAAAATTTACGAATTTACTATCCATGATTTAATTATTACTCATTGGCAATAGAGTTCCTCTTTTGCAACTCAAAATACCTCCCCAGCATTCCAAACAATGACAAAAAAAGGCCAAATTGGCATCCTTCATCCTCGGAAGAATCGAGTGGAGGCCGATGAAAAGGGTCAAAATGATGCTCCTTGTCTTCGAGCGAGACAAGTGGAGGCCAAAAATGGCCAACTAGCACTCTTCATCCTCGGACGAGTCAAGCAGAGGCTAAAGATGGCCAAATTTGCACTCTTCATCTTTGAACGAGTCGAGCAGAGCCAAAGACAGCATCGGCTAACCCTCCAGGTTCTGACTTCCACTATTTGGGGAATATTATGGACAACCATAGAGCAAACAATAAAGATAAGATTGAAAAATGAGGCTTGTATTGAAGGAAAAAGATATTTACATTGGAATGATCAAACCGATTACAAAATTAGTTCGATTGAAGCCAAAGACATTAAGATGATCCAACCACAAAATCTGCTCAGCCATTACTGAGTCAACATACAAAAGCAAGAAAAAAGAAAAAAGATCCTAGTTCAGGGCATTGGCAGGGGTGTCGGGCTTCTCGGCCAAAGCATTGCGTTCCTCCAGCACGATCACAGGTAGAGGCTAGGGGCAGCTTCAGCAACCTCAGTCGGTGCGTCCTCAGTGCCATGCGATCTTGCTCACTCTTAGGTGATCACACCCTTATCATCAGCATCCACCTGGCTGAGGTTGAGGTTTGAGAAGTGGCCATGAACCTTGGTCTTATAGTTTGCGAAGCCCTTAAAGTAAGACTCAGCTACGAACTCCAACTTGGCCACTAGAAAGTTGTTCAAAGAATAAAAATCTTGGACCACCTCTACCTTCGCAACCTCGAGCTTGTTCTCCCATTGGGCAGCTACCGCAAGGAGGGCATCAGTTACCCGAGCCGAGGCCTGAGTCTCCACAACCTGAACTCGACCTTTAAGGACTCGACCTCCCTGTTGGCCACTGCCTCCAACTCCGAAGACTCAGCTGCCTTCTCAACCTGAATGGCTCAGGCCACAACCTCCTTCAGGACTCCCACAAAGCAAAGGAGATCAGATCAATCAAAAAAAAAAAGAAGAAACTTTTTGAACTCACCCGAAGAAGGGAGTCATAGATGCGGTATCTAGATTCTTCCACATCAATCGCCTCAATGTTGATCGGGAGGATGGCAGCTCGAAGTAGTTTGCGAGCAACCCAATTTTTTGTCGGGCCCAACCTCCAATCCTGAACACCCTGCCTAATTTCCATAAGGGACTTTTATGGATCCGAGGCCAAAGCGTCGGCTCAGTAGGGATATCCATGGAAAGAACCCCGAGGTGTGGCTACACCTCAAAGGGAAGAAGCAGAAGAAGGGGAAACTATTGTTAGAAAATCCATCACATGACTTTCCGTTATGCATGTTGAAATTTCAGAAACTAATTATGCATCGAAAAAAAATTTCAAAATTTATTTTTAATATCGTTCTAGGACAACCATACAACATAATGTTTCACTACTATGCCAGGGCAACCTTATGTCAAAACGATGTTAAAATTAATCATTAATCAGATCTAATCTAATCTAGCATGCATAGAGATCATATCTCAATATAAAATTAGACATCATCATATATACAAGATTAAGATATATGTAAAAATAAAAATCTGATTTTTATTTTTGTGTGGATAGATCTTCATCATGATCTGATGATTTAAGGATATCTTCAAGGTCTTTTGAAGCCATGATCCGATGCTCCATGGATGTCTTCAAGAACTATTAAAGCTACACAAGTATCCAGCCTCTACAAATATCCATTCAAGGCTGATCTAATCAGGAGATTTCGATCTCACCAGAATGCTAGCTCCCCTGCAAAGATTGTCCGGATTGTTGAATCTATTCTCCCTTTTTGATTCTCTTCTCAAGAGAACCAAAGAAATCTTTAGAAGCAAGAAATCATATCTAATCTGATTTCTTTTTTTCTTTCTCTTCTCAAGAGAAAAAAAGATCTAGAGGAGGAAGATGAGAGATCAAATCTCTCTTCTTTTCATTTCGTCTAACTCTTGGACTGAATCTAGAGGAGAAGGAGAAGGAGATGAAGATGGCATGTCTAACTCTTGGACCAAGAGAGAGAGAGGAAGGGAAAGACATCCAACTCTTTGGATGTTTGGAAGAGCAAGAGGGAGAGAGGGAGATGTCCCCACCCCATGTGTGCATGAACTCTTCACATGCTACTCCTTATGCCGCATTCCCTTCTTTTCTTTTCTTTTTGTGCGTGAACACCTTTTCTCACGCTAAAACCAAAGGAGGCATGCACTCTTTTTTTTCATTAGGGAAAGGAGGCACTAATTTTATCTCATGCCTCTTAAATCCCAATGCCTAAACTCCTTTAGGGTTAGTTAGGGTTTTAGGATAGAGTCCATGAAGAGGACTCTTCCTTTCTTAGGTGCACTCCACTCCCACATCAAAAAAAATCCCACGCACATCTCTCTTGGACGTGGATTATCTTGGGGCGTGAGGCTTGCTTGGACCAAGTCAAACACTTGATCCAAGTCCAACAAGATTTGGGTTTGAATCCAAATTGATTTAAGTTTCCAAATAAGTCAAAACTTAATTGAGTCCAAAATCATTTTGCATTTAAGAAATCCAATCTGATTCAAACTTAGATCAAGTCCAATCAAATTAAATCTGAATTTAATTTGATTAGGACTCAACCTCATTATTTGATCAAATCAAATAATCTAGCAATAATTTAAATAAGTCCTCCTACAACTTACTCTTAGCAAGTCCTCTATGTAACTTTTACAAATCAATCCAATCATCAATCATATTGATAATTAAATCTTTATGATTCAAATAATGATTCAACTATCTGATCAGTCAGGATCTCTTTTGTGTATGACTCCATAGGTTCTATTTTGTCTGGTAGTAACAAATATTTTGATCTCCATCAAAATATCATTGAAACTCCTTTCAATAGATTAGAATAATTTCAACTCACCAATTTAGAATTATTGATCATCAAAATAATTCTCTATGGTCTCACAATCCACCAGCGACGCCTAGTAGCATGTAGTGGCAAAATCCAGTAGAGCGAAGAAATGAATCTTTAGGTGTAGTTACCATGTGATACAGTTTTTGTATCGTGAGTCTCGATAATATAGAGGTTATAGAAAACTCATCAAACCCCATCATTTGTCATATGTAAAATTTATTGGACTTGAGTTCTTATGTGAAATCCTGATCAAGATCTTCTGAACTCAGTCTTATAAATCACATAGGACTACTCCTTATCTATTAAGATCGATAAATTTTTTCTAGGTGCACATCCTACTCCTACAATGAATCTACTGTAGCCAATCTTACCGCAAGAATCCGAATGGTTAGGAATCAAGTGTATGTACAGTCAAACTACAGCAACTCCATTGTGAATAGCCGAAGTACTGCAAGTCAAAGAACTAGTCACACCACTGTAGCATCGAGAGTCACTGACAAGTGAATAGACATTCAAATGACTTCTTATGTTGGTCATACTCGATATCTTTGTTCTCTAAAAAATACCTACACTCTCGCTTCAGTGTCCCCACACCGTAGATCCGAGACTCATTTATCCAAAGAAAAATGATCTGTGCACCAATCTAACTGGATCAATCATCATCCCCGTGATGATCCATCGATCAAGAGTAATTTAAGAATTAACTATCAATGACACATGCCTCAAATTCTCAACTCTTGAGAATATCATTAGCTTTTTAATTCTCTGGATGATTCATAAATGAAAATTAACTGTCCTAATTAATTAGATCAAGTATGAAATTATGTCTTAAAAAGAATTAATGTGTCAGTCCAATTGACTTCTAGAGCATACATCTAATAATCTCTCACTTATACTAAAGTCAATCTGCCATAGACCTAAGCTCTATCTTCTCAAGATATGCTTTGGTCCTCTGCTGGCTAGATGGTTTAGTCATTAAGCTCGCCATATTTTCATGGGATCTACTCTCTGATTCTTGAAGTCTTACTTCTTGAAATAGTCATGAATAATTAAAATTATCACTCTTATATGCTAGAAATTCTGGTGAGACATAGGCCCCTTATATAGAGCTATGGCGCCTATATTGTCGCAGTACAGTATTGTGCCATCTGATGACATTACACCCAATTTTATAACAAATCCTATTTAACCAGAAAGCTTCTTTAGTTACCTCATAAGCAGTGATATATATGACTTCTAGAATTTGCAATGATCGATTGCTTGAAACTCTTCTAACTTATCGAATTTTCATTGCATAAGTAAACACATTCTGATGTAGACTCTCTACTATCAACATTAGACATAAAAGTCTGAATCTGTGAATCTTTGTATCATCAACTTTTCTTCTCTAAAGACCATGAACCTATTCTAATTGCTTCTCAAGTACTTAGAAATATTTTCACAACTTTCCAGTACTCTCAGTCTGGATGTAACCGATATTTGCTCGTGACACTCATGAAAATAGTTATATCAGTCTGTGTACATAGCATGGCAAACATAAAGCTTCCTATAGCTAAAGCATAAGAGATCTAGCTCATGTGCTGTATCTCCATAAATGTGTTGGTATACACCCTTTGGAGATATCAATCTCATGCCTAAAAGGACAGAAACTCTTCTTGAAGTTTTTCATGCCAAACTCCTTCAGCACCTCCTCTATGTACAGTTCTATAAAAGGTCTAGCATCCTCTTAGATATACTCATAGACCTTTATAGGACCCTTCCTAAAGGTCTTTCATTGAGAATTTCTTTAGACAATCAAATTTTAACCGAAGTCAACATAGGAACATTATCTCTAATAAGAAGAATATCATCCACGTACAATGCGAAGATTGCAATAATACTCCCACTGACCTTCTTATAAACACATGTTACCTCCTCATTCTTGATGAGATCAAACCATTATATCATATCAAGTATTCCAATTTCGAGATGCTTGCCTTAAAGATCTCTATCTTTACATCTTTCCTTTTGTAGATCTATTTGAATCCAATAGATATTATACCTGTTGGTGGATCTACAAAGATCCAAACTTAGTTGGAATGCATCGAGTCAACTTTTGACTTCATTGCATTCAACCACTTTTTGAAATCGATATCTAATATCGACTCGTAGTAGTTTTTAGATCATCTCCATATTTTCTGTCTCCTATGAGGAACATTTTCTCTACATCTTCTATTAGAATACCTAAGTATCTTCCAGTAAGACAAGAGATTCTACTCGATATACGAGTGGAGGAGATACTACATGTACTGGCTCAATATGAATAAGTTCTATAGGTTCTATAGCTTGTTGCTCTTCAAAGACTTTCTCTTTGAGTTTAATTTTCTTCCCACTATTTCAATCTTGGATAAACTATTTCTCCAAAAACATAGCATGTCGGGTCATAATCATATTGTTATCCTTTAGGAAGTAAAAGTAGTTTCTCCTAAACTCTTTAGTATACCAAAGAAACGAGCTCTCATGACCTAACCTCTAATTTATCCGCTTGCTGTTGCTTGACATAGGCCGGATATCCTCATCATGCCACATCTCATACGGCATGATTGGAATAGACTTAGAGAGAACTATTCAGTAGTAAAGCTTATCTCCAAAGAAATAAACGAAGATTAGTGATGTTCATCATGGATTAGCCATATCAAATAGGGTCCCTTTCTTTCTTTCTGACATCCTGTTAAATTGAGGTGCACCAAGAAGAGTCCATTATGTGACTATACTGTTTTCCTTGAGATGGGTTAGAAACTCCCACTAAGGTATACATCTCCTCGATCTCATCAAAGAATCTTAAGAATTTTTTTTAGTTTGCTTCTTTACCTCATATTTGAATACTTTGAACTTTTTAAGACTTCAAATTTGTGTCTCACACATACATCCATACCGTGAAAATCATCGATAAAAGTAACGAAGTAAAGATAACTATCTCTGGCTTGCACATCAAATGGGCTACACACATCAATGTGTACCAAGATAAGTATCTCAATGATCCTTATCCCATATCCTATAAAGGATAGTTTGGTCATCTTTTCTTGAAGACAGAATGCATAAATCAGAGATGACTCGAGGTCGATAAGCCTTAAAGCTCATGCCATTCCAATTTATTTATTCTATCTTCTCCAATATGATCAAACCTGAGGTGCCATATATACTTTGAAGTTATCTCATCTCTAGATCTCTCAGATCCTACGGTTATCTCATCTCTAGGTCTCTCAGATCCTATGGTACTCACTATTTGCTTGGATACCAATATCGAGTAGATCGAACATATCTTCTGAAGGCATGTCCCCTTTTTTTTTCTTTAGACTCTCCAGGTATAAGGATAGTTCCTTTTAATGGCTATCAACATTATAGAGGAAACACTTTTCCTTGTCAGCAGCCATCTTAGGAGCTTCCTTCTTTGTCTTGCTCTCGGACTTATGTTTCTTCACAGACTTCTTTTTTTTTCAAGTAGATCTTCTCTTGGAAGTAGAAGCCCACTCCACTGTGAGTACCCTGCCCCTTGAACTCTTCAAGATTCCATCGATAATCACCAATATGTTCAACAATTTAACCAAGGTTCAATCGATCTAATTCATGTGGTAGTTTACTATAAACAGCCCATATGAACTAGTAAGGGATTGCAGGATCAAATCCATTCATAATTTTTTATGCATCGTCGAACTTCTCAAGCTCATCTAAATCCTTAATCATTGTCAAACAATGATTATGAACCGATTGCTCTTTGATCAATTGTCTGACAGTTTGGTAACATAGGGATATCTTGGTCATAAAATTAGTTTAACTTTTTGGAATCTAAAACTCTTTTAGATTCATGAGCCAATCTTTTTAACTTGTTTGGTTAATCAATTGGTTGATGAACTAAAAAATTGGAAGCCAGTATCTTATTCTTTCGGAGAGTAGGGATTCTAGTTAGATATTCATACTTGATTTTAAAATTTATTTTAAGATTTTTTAAAATAAATATGCCTCCCACTATTTTTTTGAATTTCTTACACTCCTTTAGTAGAGAAATGGAAGCTCTTCACGATTAGAATTTCAAGTGGATACTTCAGTCCCACCAATGTATGCATACCTTATCTAACAGATATTGATGACACACATACCGATGAGTGGACAACTCTTGTCCAATACTTCTCAAGTATATTGCAGCGAGATTTGGTCTTTAAGTTATAAAGGTCTCACCTGATAGATATTGGCCCTATTCTTTAGTTAAATCAGATCCACCGTTCAATGCAAGTACAAAGCCATCATTGGATCTCTCATCTGATAGATATTGGGTCCAACCCCATCTTTATCCCGCAATACTCATGCTAATAGAGTGGTTGCATCCTCTGATGCAACTGAACCACTGTATCCAGTCGAGAACAATCAACATCAGAAAGACATTCACACGTTTACAACGATGGAAGATCACTAGACTTAATATGTGTGATAAGATTTAATTTAGATCTCTTTGATTTTAATTATTTATTTACATCCGATGTAAATCCATAATTACTATGGATCTACTTGAGAGATCCTGACTTGGTTCACCAAGATCAGAATCAAGGTGTAATTGCAACATGTGTAGCGAACTCAACATTAAGCACCCAAAAGAAACTTAATCGATCAAATTGGTCAGCTAAGTTCAAGATTGGTGGGGGGCTCCCCGTGCATAAGCAACAATTCTAAACAAATAACTACCATTCTATCACTTGCTTTAGATACCAATTGATCAATTAATTTAAATTGGTTCAGCCCATAATTTCTGCCACCATAGATTGCAAAATTGCAAATCAATTAGATGTGTATTCATGACACAACCTACTCCAAGGATTTGTAGTGATTCATGGAGATCACTACATGTATCCATGAGAAACATACGCATAACTATCATATAGTCCATATGTTCATACTAATTTCTTATGATGTTTTACGTATCAATCTATTTCTTATGATGTTTTACGTATCAATCTCTTTGCATCCTAGCACAACCATACCACATAACAGCCTTGTTATGCCAAAGCAACCTTATATCAGGATGATCTTAGATTGACTTATAAAATCTTATCTTATGTTTAATCAAATTACTTTAATTTGAAAATATCTAAATCATCATAGATTATATTAAGATGAATCTCTGTCTATGAACATCATCTCATACAAGAATATATAATAAAGATAAAATTCAGATCTAATAAAATTTAGATCACATAAATATTAAATGCAGAATTTTAAATACATGAACATAAGAAATCAGATTTCTCAAATCTGAAAATAAATTTTAGATCTTGAAAACTATCGCATGAATATCAATCAACCTAAATTTCAGATCTGAAATAGATTTTCAGATCATAAAATCCATCGCAAGAACATCAATCAATTTGAATTTTAGATCTGAAACAAATTTTCAGATTATGAAATCCATTGAATGAATTTTAGTCAATCTGAATATCAGATTTGAAAACAGATTTTCAGATCATGAAATCCATCGCATAAATTTCAATCAATCTAAATTTTAGATCTGAAAATAGATTTTTAGATCATGAAATCTATCTCCTTTCCTCAAGCATTCATAATTTCAGATATGAAAATAATTTTTAGATCTGAAATCTAGATCTTAATCTTGCAATAATGAGATGGCTCTGATACCACTATTAAGAAATCCATTACATGGCTTTCTATTATGCATGTAGAAATTTTAAAAACTAATTACGCAGTGGAAGAAAAATTTTAAAAACTATTTTCAACATCGTTCTAAGACAACCATACAACATAATGTTTCACTATTATGCCAAGGCAATCTTATGTCAGAACGATGTTAAAATTCATCATTAATTAGATCTAATCTAATCTAGTATGCATAGAGATTATATCTCAATATAAAATCAAACATCATCATATATTCAAGATTAAGATCTATGCAAAAATGAAAATCTGACTTTTATCTTTATGCGGGTAGATCTTCATCACGATCTGATGATCCGTGGATATCTTCAAGATCCATTAAAATTGCACAAGTATCCAATCTTTAAAGGTATCCACTTGAGGCTGATCTGATCAGAAGATCTCGATCTCACTAGGGTGCTAACTTCCTTACAAAGATCACTTCTTGAATTGTCAAATATTTTTTCTCTTTTTGATTCTCTTCTAAAGAGAACCAAAGAGATCTATAGGAGGAGCAAGAAATCAAATCAAATCTAATTTTTTTTTTTTCTTTTCTTAAGAGAAAAGAAGATCTAGAGGAGGAGGAAGATGAGAGATCAAATCTCTCTTCTTTTCGTTTCATCTAACTCTTGGACTGAATCTAGAAAAGAAGAGATGAAGATGGCATGTCCAACTCTTGGACCGAGAGAAAGAGGAAGGGAAAGATGTCCAACTCTTTGGATGTTTGGAAGAGCAAAAGGGAAAGAGGTGAGGCGTCCCCACCCCATGTGTGCCTGAACTCTTCACGTGCTACTCCTTATGCCGCGTTCCCTTCTTTCTTTTCTTTTCTTTTTGTGTGTGAACACCTTTTCTCATGCTGAAACCAAAGGAGGCGTGCACTCCCTCTTTTTTTTTTAAGGAGAGGAGGTGATGATTTTATCTCATGCCACTTAAATCCCAATGTCTAAACTCCTTTAGGGTTAGTTAGGATTTTAGGATAGAGTCCATGAAGAGGACTTTTCCTTTCTTAGGTGCTCTCCACTCCCATGCCAAAAAAAACCCACACACATCTCTCTTGGACGTGGATTATCTTGGGGCGTGAGGCTTGCTTAGACCAAGTCAAACACTTGGTCCAAGTCCAACAAGGTTTAGGTTTGAATCCAAACTGATTTAAGTTTCCAAATAAGTCAAAACTTAATTAAGTCCAAAATCATTTTGGATTTATGAAACCCAATCTGATTCAAACTCAGACCAAGTCCAATCAAATTAAATCTAAATTTAATTTGATTAGGACTTAATCCCATTATTTGATCAAATCAAATAATCTAGCAACAATTGCAAATAAGTCCTATAACTTACTAACTCTTAACAAGTTCTCTATTTAACTTTTACAAATCAGTCCAATCATCAATCATATCAATAATTGAATCCTTTTGTGATTCAAAATCATGATTCAACTATTCGATCAGTTAGGATCTCTTTTATGTGTGACCCCATAGGTTATATTCCGTCTTATAATGAGATATATTTTATTCTCCATCAAAATATCATTGAAACTCCTTTCAATGGATTAAAATAATACTAACTCATCAATTGAGAATTATGGACCATCAATGGTCTCACAATCCACTAGTAACGTCTAGTAGCATGTAGTGGCAACCTAACAAAATAAAAAGAATGAACCTCTAGATGTAGTTATCGTGTGATACAATTCTTCTATCGTGAGTTTCGACAAAACAGAGATTATGAAAAACTCATCAAATCCTATCATCTGTCATATATAAAATTTATTCAACTTGAGTTCTTATGCGAAAACTATAGAAACACTTTTCCATTATTGACTCTATCCTGATCAAGATCTTCTGAACTCAGTCTCATAAATCACATAGGACTACTCATTATCTACCAAGATTGATAGATTTCTTCTAGGTGCATATCCTACTTCTATAACGAAATCACTATAGCCAATCTGTACCGTAAGGACCCAAATAGCTAGGAATTAAGTGTATATATAGTCAAACTACAGTAATCCCATTGTGAATAGCTAAGATACTGTAGGTCAAAAAATTAATCACACCACTACAACATTGAGAGAGTCACTGATGAGTAAGTAGACATCCAAGTGACTTCTCATGTTGGTCACACTTGATATCTTTGTTTTCTAACAAACACCTACACTCTCGCTTCAATATCTCTACACTGTAAACTCAAGACTCATCTATCTAAAGAAAAATGATCCGTGTACTAATCTAATCAGATCAATCACCATCTTCATGATGATCTATTGATCGAGAGCAATTTAAGAATTAGCCACCAATGATACATGCCTCGAATTCTCAACTCTTGAAAATATGTGTCATCATTTTATTAGTTCTCTAGATGATTCATAGACACATACACTACATGAATGAAAATTAACTACCCTAATTAATTAGGTTGAGTATAAATTATCTTAGAAAGAATTAATGTGTCAGTCTGATTGGCTTCTAGGACATACATCTAACAGTTATTCTCTAGGAGCGACTGATCGAAGGGGGGAATGACCAGTGCTCTCGAGGAAGATGCCCCCCTCGAAACTGGACCATAGGTGGGCACCCGTGGAGAACTAGTGGCTGACTGGATGAGGACCGCCTCGACTGGACCAAGCTTAGAGGCGATAGCACCACCTAAAGGTTTCTTCCTCTTCATAAAATGATGAAGCTCTTTGGATTCCTCAGGCTTCACGTCTGAAAAGCAGAAAACCACAAGTCAAAAAGAATCAAAGTGAAATACAAATTACAAATATCGACACTTACCCTAAGGATTGGTTGGGCTCAAGCCAAATTTATATAATGTCTCCTTGGAAAGAAGTGTATGCAAAGGAGGAATGGCACAGCCAAAAATAAACTTCAAGGCTTCCTGCCCAACATCTGAGAGCATTAGAGCCTTATTCGATGACTGTCGAGATTGACCACATGAAGTATCGAAACCCCAAGGCTGCTCAGTCGAAACAAAAAGATAACGCTCCTTCCAGTTATGAATAGAGGAAGGAGCACCTTGGACAAGATGCTATTCGATCCAAGGAGAAGCATACCACCACTTGACCTCTTTGGAGTGTTCTTTGTATAAGAAACATGCCCAAAAGAGGCGAATAGTTGACTGGGCACTGAGGAAATAATCAGAAAGGAAGGCCACTATAAGGTGCCATGAGTTCAGCGCCACACAATAAGGAGCTATTTGGAAGACCCTAAGAAGATCTATAATAAAAAAATGGAAAGATAACCTAAGGTCAGCTTTCAAAGACTATTTCGTAGAGTCCGACCTGACCTAGAGGTCTAGCTATCTGGTCGTTGGGACCGACGAGCTCCAATTTGAATCCCGAAGGAATCTAGTATTGGAGACAAACAACCTCCAAGTCCTTGCGAGTGAGGATGGAGGCTACTTGGAAGGGGCCAAAATTTGGCACCTCCTCAACCTTAAATCCCTTGTGATGTTGAGGGTTACCAAGTGATGGCTCAGGATGGCCATAGTCCAATCCAGCACATATTCCTATCTCCAACGGCCTAATCAAAGGATCGAAGAGATTAGACGCACTAATTTGTGACACGTGGCAGATCACTACTGATGCCTGAGTTCGCTTGTTGAAACATGTTAATCAGGCTTGTCAGGTCAGCCTCGACTCTAAGTTTTTACTCTCTTCGACTGACCTCGATTCGAGCTCAGACTTAAAAGTGGGAGGCAAGTGTTAGGACCTCCACCTTGGCTTCGACCGACCTAGTTCTCATATATGACAAGGTGAGCAAGGGTCAGCTACAGTCGACCTAGCAAATTCGAGGAGCACGATCTCAATTCTATAGGTTACCCCAATTCGACAAGATGGCTATTTCAAGCGGACAACCCTCATAATCGTAGAAAGGTCAGATGAGGAAATCCTAACTGCTAGGATTCCATCGCATCCCAAATAGCAACTATTAGCTGGCTCCACATCCCAAACGTAGAGTGTGATCATCACTAGCAAGATCCGTGCGCACTTTTCGAGAATAACCAGTCTCTTGGAGTACATGACCCTAACCCTCCCTCTATAAATGGGAGGAAAAGGGACCCCTGGTAAGTTCTCAAGAGGCTCAAGATGCTCCAATAGATGTCTCTCTCATTGTTCTCTAATTGTAGCTGATTTGAGCATCGAATGGTCTCCATCAAAAAATCTTTCGATCAGGAACTTTTTGCAGGTCCAGCTCCAGCACCCGAGAGATATCTTCTTCAGCACCTCATCTCTAGCCGAGGATCATTTCACCTCATCTCTGGCTGAGGACTCTTTTACCTCATCTCCTTCCAGAAAGATCAAGTGCAATCTCATCGACTTGGGATTTGGCAGCAACAGTTATCAATAATAATGTCATTATAAACTGGTTGGTAGATCCAATTAACAGACCTTTCTCTTTAAGAAAGAAAGCAATATATAATCATCACCACAATCACTTCTAACTGCACTTCAGAACTGAACATGGTACAGCAAACTACCTAACTGATTTAGTGAAAAATTTTAATAAACCATTCCTGCCTACAAAATGTGTCCATCTCAGCATCATGATACATAGGCACACAATTACCTATAAAGGATTTACTAGAGATGGCAGACAATTGTTGACAGCATGTTGAACCTTTACCTTCATCATACTAACTAGAAATGAAATCTAAGTTCCTTCAAAATGAAAACTTCATCATCTTCTCTAACTATAAATATTTACATGATCTGGTTTTCTTCAAAAATAATTTAGGATTAGTCATTCATATTCTTTAAGCATATTCATGAGATTGAAAGGATCTATATCATGATTACAAACATCTTATATAGGGAAGATAATAGCTTGGACTGATTTCAAAATCTGGACTTTCAGGATAGTTGAGCGATCTCCAATAGAAGACTTTGAAATTAAAAGTTAGGATTTTGTTGCTTTACACTGAAAGGCTCTTGTATGGTATCATGGCTTCCAATTTGTTCAAACTTCAGCTTCCACATATAAAGCTAAACCCAAATAATTGAGAACACTTGATTGTTCCAGTTAGATTTGATTATGATTACATTCTCCTCTAAACATGCTAAGGTTGCTTCTAGAATGGATTTTTCCATTTCAACACTTTGTCTGTCTTCTTTATGTAACATTATGATAGATCTTAAACTAGTGAATTGTTTAACATACTTTAATAACAATTAGCTATATGAACTTTTAGTTGATTGGAACAAAGATGACATAATTTTATTATTTTGATGTTGTAGATGAGAAGATTATATAACAAAATATTTCTCAAGGTTAAAAGAACGAAGGGAACAAAACTAAACAGTATTTCTCATGGGAAAGAAAATATGATGGAAAAATGCAGCCTTGCAAAAATGTAAAAAACTATAAAAAAACAATTTCTTAAGTTATTAATGAAATGTATAGAATATTGATAGTATTAAGTTAAAGATAACATAAAAATTGAACTTTTATTTTTCTTACTTCACTATCTATATGTGAGATTTTTTTCACAAATTGTTACAGTACTGTAGAGAGGTTATGTTCAATAAATTTCACCTAGAGTGCATCTTATGCTTCACACCATAAAACACTGAATCAAATTTAAGGGGTTAGTAACATAGATAATGAATTATCTTTTCACATATGTTCTATTAAAAAGCATTAAATACCCATGTGCTCTCACCTTATTTTTCAAAATCCTGAAACCTACCCATCGATTAAAATCCAGAAGTAGCATTACCACCTAATTATTAAATTCTTTTATTAAAAAATGAACAGATATTTTACATACAAACTCAATAATCTTCAAATTATTTATAAATCACTCTACTTTAGCATCAACAACTATGTTAGTACAAGAAATACTTGATGTTGGTGCAGAATTCCGCCGAAGCTGGAGTTGCTGGATTCGAGATGACCGCAGCCGCCGCCGGGACCTGCAAGAAAAATCTAAAATGGAGTTGGAGGTACTCTGACAAGACCCTCCAACGCTTAAGTCAGTACTTTGCTTCAACAGAAATAGAGTGCTCGAGTGAAAATTTTAGCAGAATTTTGAGATAGAGTTTAGAGCTTAGAAAAGAACGTATCTGGGGGTCCCTTTTTATAGACGGAGAGCGTAACTGATTGACAGCGATGTCTGTAACTTCCTGATAGTGGGCTGTTCAGAGTTGCCTGGAGTTTGTTACGGAGAGTATGAAGTGAAATTCAGTGCAGGGGTAAAATGGTAATTTTAAAATTTTTTCAAAATTACGATTTTACAGTGAAAAAATATTAATTAATCTAATTAATTAACATGAATTTATCCTATACTAGGATCTAAATATGATATATAGCATGCATACATTTAAATTTGAAATTCGAATTTGAACAATAAATACTTTACTGTAATATGTTTAGAACACAATACCTTTGTGCGGGTAGTAGATCACCACAATCTGATCACCGTTGGAAGAGTCTGATCATCATGATACAGCCACACAGTGTGTCTGACCTTTGTAGATCGTCCACATAAAGTTTTCGGTCTGATCGACTCCTCACGAGTGCTAGCTCGTTGTAGAGCCCTTTCGACAGTCGATGTTGATCGAACTCCTTCGATCGATGTCTGTCGATTCTTCGGATGCTCTGGATCATCAGCAGACGTGCTTAAGAGGATGATGAAGATCTTTCTAAAATTTGGTGGGCTCACGACACTCGTAGCTCATCTCTCACTTCCCTAACTCCAGGCTGAAACCCTGGAGAACTCACTGAAACCCTGCACACCTTTTTTTTTTATTATTTTTCTCTCGGAAGGATATGGACCTTCACCTCATGCACAAGGATTCCTCACATCCAGATTTTCTCTCTAAAATTTTTTCAATTACCCACGCCCAACTCTTCTCCTGCTTTTAAAACAACAACAAACGTCTTATCCACGTGAGAGGATAAAGATGAGTAATTGCACATTTGAATTCAAATCAAATTTTGAATTCAAATGGAAACCAATTTATCCCTATGCACTAAGGGCGTGAGAAGAGGAGGGTGTGGCTTAATTTGTGCGTGAGTGATTTCATGAGAAACATTTTCTTGTGTAATAAATGAAGCGTTAAAAGAGGATAAGATCAAGGTGCTAAGATTGGTTGCTCATTCAAATTCAAACTTTGTTTTAAATTTGAATGGCCAACCAATCATCCTTATCCACTCATTTGGTGCATTAAAGTAGGGTGTGAGAAAAAATTCATGAGAACTTCCTTCTCATGAATTCAAATGGGCGCAGTGGAAGTGAGGTGGCGCAGGGAGAATGGGTCAAGGTGGTTTCATTATTTAAACCAACCTAATTGAACTAAATAAGTTAGGCCCAATTAGACTAATTTAAATCTAACTTAATTAGGCTTAATTAGGCTCAATAAAATCCTAATCAAATCAAGAATTGATTAAGCCCAACCCCTGATCATATCAGGGACCAAACCATCTCGATGATTAGGTCAACTCTTAACCTAATCGGGTCAAACCCAACTGAATCCAATTCAATTGGACTTGATCCAAAAATAATTACTCAATCAAATTGAGTTAATTAGTGATCAAATCACTAATTAAACCTCTCATAAATATTGAGTCCAAATTTGATGGGTAATCGGGCATCAGAATTCATCGATATGTAACCCTGATCGAAGAGTCCTAAACCAGTGGGACTCTTGATCCCGGTACCCAAAATGTATGAAATTCGTGATCAGAGAATCCTGATTCTCGATCACAGAATCTCATATATGAAGGACTCTTCACCAGCTATCAGATCAGATAGGAATCTCTAATATGTGTGACCCCGCAGGTTCGAACCTAAGTCGGTAGCACAGGAATCAATTCCTGTACTAATCAAAGTGACCATCTAGCAATGGTACCCGATATCCGGATAAGTCGAATAGTCGCAATCGCGACACTTAGAACCTATGTGAATATGATTACTGTATAATTCATCCTTTTGACTCTTGTGTTTAGGATGACTTAGGGTTAAACTGTCAACCCTGATCAGATCATCCGAATTGTGCTCAACTCAAACAGTCTTATGACTCCTCACTAGGACTACTTTGGCCAAGATTTTGCTAAATTGAAACACGACTGTACACAGCTCCTAAATTAGAGTGATGAATTCCATCTTGACACACGCACCGACAAGTCAAGTACTTGACTACACCCAGCAGCCTTCCGTCACTGAATTAGAAATTTAGGTAGTCCAGTGCCTAAGTGCAGTGAGTTGCTTGCAAGTCACCGTGGCGGTCTCAGGTCGGAAGGACATTTATACCCATATTCCATCGGAGCAAATTTTGACAGTAGAAATAGCTTCGGAGTCGGTCACGTTCAGTGCAGATGTGCCCTTACATCTCACCTGTATGCCATACTAGTATCTACACACTCTTTGGTTAAGAGAACAACCATCCTATATGGCATACAACGACCTATGCTTGATAAATATTGTCGTCCTTGATAGCAACGTATTATTTGGTCACGAACAGATTTAAGGACTAAACGACAAATCCTCCTTTGTCGAGTCTAAATAGTCCTAAGGACTTCACCACAACATAGGAGTTCATTAGAAGATGAAATATTTTGTGATGAAAAAAATATCAAAATAATTTTTATTAATTCATAATTCATGTACATATACAAAAGGAGCACAACCGTCAACAGACTGACGATTGGCTTTGGGACACTATTCCCAACAATCTCCCACTTGGCCTAAAGCCAATCGGTGCAGTATCTAATACCCATCTTCGACTTGTAGTTGTCGAACTCCTTCACCGCAATGGCTTTAGTAAATGGGTCGGCCAGGTTCTCCTTTCCGTCGATCTTCTGAAGGTCGACGTCACTTCGATCCATAATTTTTTGGATGAGATGGTAGCGATGAAGAATATGCTTCATCCGCTGGTGTGCCTTCGGTTCCTTCATCTGAGCAATAACTCCAGAGCTGTCACAGTAGAGCAGAATTGGACCAACAAGGGAGGGTGCTACTCCGAGCTCGGTGATAAACTTTCTTAGCCACACCGCTTCTTTGGCAGCATCTGATGCAGCGACATACTCCGCCTCGCAAACTGAATCAGCCACTGTGTGCTGCTTGAAACTCTTCCAGCAGATGCCCCACCATAAAGGGTAAAAATAAATCTCGATACACTTTTGCTGTCATCATGATCAGACTGGAAACTAGAGTTTGTAAACCCTATAAGTCTCAAGTTCGATTCACCATAAACAAGCCACTGGTCCTTAGTATTTCTTAAATACTTCAGGATGGTTTTAACAACCTTCCAGTGATTCTCTCCTAGATCAGATTGGTATCTACTCACTACCCTAGTAAGTATGCCACATTTGGTCGTGTACATATTATGGCAGACATGATAGATCCCACTACCGAAGCATATGGAATTCTACCCATACGTTCTCTCTCTTGAGGTATTGTCGGACAATCCCTCTTCGAGAGAAAAATTCCATGGCCTATCAGTAGATAGCTTTTCTTGGAATTCTTCATGCTGAACCTTGTCAGTATAGTATCAATGTACGTGGACTGAGATAAGCCAAGCAGCCTTTTAGATCTATCCTTATAGATCCTCATCCCTAGGATGTAGGAAGCTTCTCCCAGATCCTTCATGGAGAATTGTGACGACAGCCAAATCTTTATTCCCTGTAATGCAGGGACATCATTTCTGATTAAGAGAATGTCATCCACATACAATACAAGAAATACTACTACTGGACCATTAGCCCACTTATAAATGCAGGGCTCTTTTCCATTCTTAACGAAGCCATACGTCTTGATCGTCCTATCAAAACGTATGTTCCAACTCCAGGATGCCTGCTTAAGTCCATAAATGGACCTCTGTAGCCTGCACACCTTAGACTCATCTGTGGATGTGAATCCTTCAGGTTGTATAATATACACCACTTCGTGCAGTTCTCCATTTAGGAAAACTGTCTTCACATCCATCTGCCAGATTTCATAGTCCAGATGGACAGCTATCGCAAGCATAATCCGAATGGATTTGAGCATTGCCACAGGAGAAAATATCTCATCATAGTCTATACCATAACGTTGACGATATCCCTTGGCAACCAGACAGGCTTTATAGGTTTTCACCTTTCCGTCTATGCCCCTCTTCCTTTTGAAGACCCACTTATACCCTATGGGTTTTACTCCTTCGGGTGGGTCAACCAATGTCCACATATCATTGACCTTCATGGACTCCATTTCGGATTTCATGGCCTCTAGCCATTTCTCAGAGTCGGGTCTCTGCATTGCTTCGATGTAGGTGATCGGATCCTCATCATTTTCATCAAGTTCGATAGAATCGTCGTCCTGGATCAAGAAACTATAGTATCTGTCCGGTTGATGTGGTACTCTACCAGATCGCCTTAAGGGTGCTTGAACAAAGGGCTCCGGATCTGATCTAATCAAATCCGGTTCAGGTTCAGCAACTTGCATCGGATTTTCTACCTGCTGAATTTCGTCAAGTTCGACCTTAGAGGCAACAGTCCCTTCACCAAGGAACTCCCTTTCCAAAAAGATTGCCTTTAGGCTGACAAACACTTTTTGCTCATCAGCTGGTAGAAGTAATACCCTTTGGTCTCTTTTGGGTACCCTATAAAATTATACTTGTTAGACCTAGGTCCAAGCTTGTCCGTAATTAAACATTTAACATAAGCCAGACACCCCCAAACCCTAAGGTGCGAGAGTACTGGCTTACGTCCTATCCATATCTCATATGGTATTTTGGTTACAGACTTACTCGGAACCCTATTTAGAAGGTAACAAGCCGATTCGAGCGCATATCCCCAAAGGAAGATCGACAGACCAGCAAACCCCATCGTGGATCGAACTATGTCCAACAAGATCCGATTCCTCCTTTCAGACACACCATTATGCTGTGGTGTTTCAGGAGGTGTCCACTGAGAGAGAATCCCATTCTTCCCAAGATATGTCAGAAAATCATTGGAAAGATATTCACCTCCTCGATCAGATCGAAGAGTTTTAATACACTTTTCAGTTTATTTTTCTACCTCATTTCGGAATAGTTTGAACATTTCAAACGACTCCGACTTATGCTTCATTAAATAGACATACCCATACCTCGATAGGTCGTCTGTGAAGGTTATGAAGTAGAAATATCCACCTCTTGCACTTGAGCTCATGGGTCCACATACATCAGAATGTACCAGAGCCAAGAGTTCACTGGCTCGCTCACCTTTTCTAATAAAAGGTGACTTGGTCATTTTACCAAGAAGATAGGACTCACAGGTTGGAAGTGATTCACAATCACCTACTTCAAGAATTCTTTCTTGAGCCAACCTGTTTATCCTGTTCTTATTGATATGACCTAGCCTATAGTGCCAAAGGTAGACTTCTGACACATTATCTATTCTAAGGCATTTACCGGAGGTTTGAACCACATTAACAGGTTGTGATAGAAAGTAAATTCCATTATTAAGTTATCCAACAAACATTGTAACACCATTCAAAATGATATTGCAAATATTTTCTTTTATTAAAAATTGATAACCGTTCATGGCCAAAAGGCCTACAAAAATAATATTTAATAAAAAGCTTGGACAATAGTGACATTCACTCAAAATTATATTTCGAGAATTGATTACAAGGTTCATGATTCCTAATGCTAGAATTGGAACTTTGCTTCCATCTCCAACGTTCAGAAATCTCTCGCCTTCATCAAATCTCCTACTGACCTGCAAATCCTGCATCGAATTGCAAATATGATAAGGGTTTCCGGTATCTAATACCCAGACAGTAGTATCACAAATGAAAAAGTTGCAAGGTGTTATCATATAAGGCCCTTGCTTCTTCTTCGGCCTATTCGGGTCCAGTGAGGCAATATATAGAGGACAGTTCCTCTTCCTGTGCCCCTGCTTCTTGTAAAAGAAGCACTCCGCCCGACTCTGGTCGGGCTTGCGCTTCTTGGTCTGACCCTGTGCAGACATCCAGCATGTGGCTGCACCTTCTTATTCTTCTTCTTCTTGTTCTTCTTCCCTTTCTTAAAGGATCGATGACCAGAAGAAGACCCTCCCACAATATTTACCGACTCCTTATGGAGCTGGTGGTCCTTCTCAAAGTTCTGCAGCAACCCCAACAAGCCGTGGTAGTTCACTGTAGGCTTTGTCATTCGAAAATGAGTAAGAAAGGGAAGGTAGGACTTGGGCAAAGAATTAAGGATCGCATCCTTACCGAGCTACTCGTGCAAGGGAAAGCTCAGTTTACTTAGGCGCTCAATCATTTTGATCATGTACAGTACATGATCAGTGACTGAGGCTCCATCCTTCATCCAAGCATTGAAAATGGCACAACTAGTTTTGTGCCTTTCAACATCGTCAGGTATGCCAAAGGAGTCGTTCAATATTTGAAGCATCTCCTGTGGTTGGGCGTTCTCGAACTTGCGGCTGAACTCATCATTCATTGCTGCCAGCATAATGCACCAAACGGTGGTGCAGTCGTTGAGCCACTTCTGGTAAGTGTCTTGGACACCCCTCTAGCGTTCGGGGCTGGCTCCTTAGGTACCGGATCCGTTACTACATAAAGGATCCACTCATGCTCAAGGACGATTTTTAATTTTGATACCAGCTATCGAAATTAGGTCCCATGAGCTTGTCATTATCTAATAATGACCAGAGCGAAAGGGTAGTGGCCATAGCTGCATAAAGAAAAACTAGACCTATATTAGTACATAAATTATTAATACTAAAGACTTGGACTTTAGTCTAAAGTTTTTCTCATTATTTTTACGAACTGGTAGCCTCAACCTCCAATTCGAGGAATTACTTTAATTCCTTAGTGGGTAATAGAATCCACACAGACTACACACGAGCCCAACTTTGGTTGGTCAACCCATGTGCATCTATGGGTAGGTTCATAACCAGTTGTTTCTCTAAACAACTTCTAGTAATTGATTTTGCCCCAGAACCTACTCAGTAGGCTTTGGCCTCCACTGAAAAGATCTGGTTAGGTCCAACCATTAACATGACTTGATTTGGTGAATCAGACCAATAAATGATCAGACCCGACTTTGGCCAGCCAACCTGACCACCATCAGAAAAACTCAAACCAAATTATCATATTATGAATGATAATTTCATTAGTCAATAAGCACCAGGCCTTTGGGCCTCCAATGATTATTAAACTAATGGACTGATTATCACTCACTTAATATGAGGCTATGACTTAGTTATCACTATAACTTAATCATTTTAGGGATCTAATAATTTTGAGAATTTTATTAAAAGATAGATGAGAAGAAAATATCATATCCAGTCAATTTCAATCCTCCCACTGACTTCACCAAGTCAGATTAAAAAGAATTTAATTAAAGCCGGCATTAGGAGCACCTAAATCAGTCACACTGATTTACCTAATGACATGGGTGAGCCCTAATCACCAAGTGATCTAATCAAAATCTAATTCACCAAGTTAGCCAGGTAAGTGAGATCAGTGGTGGGGATAAGCCATTAACTCGTCAGAGATCGAATCACTGCGAGTAGCTCCTGCTTAAAAACCACTGGTCAAACTGCCAAACTTATCTTAGACACCAATCGGTTCATTAGTTTTAATTTGATCAACTTAGTAAATAGGGTTCCACCATGTAGCCATGAATTAAGTCCATCTTGGCTAGTTAAAGATATGGACCCATTCAACTATAACTATTGGAGTTGAGTTTAGAGTATCCTTGACCTAATCTAATTCAACTTTTGATTGATTTGATCAATTACTCTAATTTAGTCTATTTTTTTAAGCTAACCTTAGGTCTAACCCATCTAACCCATTGACCCACAAGTTTATGCAATTGTCTTAGGTCTTAATTCACAATTCTAGACCTACTAGACAACACTTATTTTTTTTTTAATTAAGTATTTGGACTGATGGGTCAGAGTTTGGTATTTTGAAAATAATTTTCAAATTTGAAAGGTTTTATTTTCTGTTCACCAAATATGTTGACTCATTTCACAAATAGATCAGCACATTTCATAAATAGCAACCCCATTGCTAATTACATAACAGAAAATAACTCAATCAAAATAAATCATGAATATTCCTTTAGATCTAACCTAACACATTCATGATAAATTTAATAATTGAATCTATACAATTAATTCCTTTCGTTGCTTTATCTGCATGGGATATAATTACAGCGGCACCCCAACCGCCATAGGAGACCCCATCGGATGGAAGGAAAGGACCTTTAAACCCTACTTTTCTCCTATGATCGGACGGCCATGTTGGGAATAGTGTCTCAAAGCCAATCGTCAGCCTGTTGACGGTTGTGTATTTATACATGAATTATGAATTAATAAAATTATTTTGGTATTTTTCATCATAAAATGTTTCATCTTCTAATGAACTCCTTTATTGTGGTGAAGTCGTTAGGACTATTTAGACTCGACAAAGGAGGATTTGTCATTTAGTCCTTCAATCTGTTCGCGATCAAATGATACGTTGTTACCAAGGACGACAACGTTTATAAAGCATAGGTCGTTGTGTGCCATATAGGTTGGTTGTCCTCTTAACCAATAAGTGTGGAGACACTGGTATGGCATACAGGTGAGATGTAAGGGTACATCTGCACTGAACGTGACCGACTCCAAAGCTATTTCTGCTGTCAAAATTTGCTCCGATGGAATATAGGTATAAATATCCCTCCGACTTGAGACCACCACGGTGACTTGCAAGCAACTCACTGCACTTAGGCACTGGACTACCTGAATTTCTAATTCAGTGACGAAAGGCTGCTGGGTGTAGTCAAGTACTTGACTTGTCGATGCGTGTGTCAAGATGGGATTGACCACTCCAGTTTAGGAGCTGTGTATAGTCGTGTTTCAATTTAGCAAAACCTTGGCTAGGGTAGTCCTTGTGAGGAGTTACAGGACTGTTTGAGTTGAGCACGATTCTGATGATCTGATCAGGATTGACAGTTTAACCCTGAGTCATCCTAAATACAGGGGTCAAAAGAATGAATTATACAGTAATCATATTCATGTAGGTTCTGAGTGTTGCGATTGTGACTTTTCGACCTATCCGGATGTCGACCTAATTAAGTTAGATTTAAATTAGTCTAATTGGACCTAACTTATTTGGTTCAATTAGGTTGGTTTAAATAATTAAACCACCTTGACCCAATCTCCATGCGCCACCTCACTTCCATTGCACCCATTTGAATTCATGAGAAGAAACTTCTCATGAATTATTTTCTCACGCCAAGCCCTCTCCACACCCCACTTTAATGTGCCATATGAATGGATAAAGATGATTGGTTGGCCATTCAAATTCAAAATAATGTTTGAATTTGAATGGGTAATCAATCTTTGCACCTTATCCTTTTTTTATGCCCCATTTATTACATGAGAAAAGGTTTCTCATGAAATCACTCCATGCACAATTTAAGCCACTTCTCACTCCTTTAGTGGATAAGGGATGAGTTAGTGTCTATTTAAATTCAAATTTGATTTAAATTCAAATGTGCAATTACTCATCTTTATCCTTTCTTTTGGATAAGACATTTGACGTTGTTATAAAAAGAGGAGAAAAGTGGGGCGTGCAAGAAGAAGAAGATTTTTGGAGAAAAATTTGGGATGTGAGAAGTCTTGTGCATGAGAAGGAAGTCCATATCCTTTCAAAAGAAAAAGAAAGAAAAAAAAGAAAAGTAGGTGCAAGGTTTTCGGTGAGTTTCCTAGAGTTTTAGCCTGGGGTTCAGGAAGTGAGAAAGTGAGCTACGAGTATCGTGAGCCCACAAAATTTTAGAAAAATCTTCAACATCCTCTCAAGCATGTCTGTTGATGATCTGGAGCATCCAAAGAATCGACAGACATCGATCGAAGGAGTTCGATCAGCATCGGCCGTCAAAATGGCTCTATAACGAGCTAGCACTCGTGAGGAGTCGATCAGATCGAAAGCTTCGTGTGGATGATCCGTAGAGGCTAGACATGCTGTGTTGCGATGATCAGACTCTCCCGATGGTGATCAGATTACGGTGATCTACTATCCGCACAAAGGTATTGTGTTCTGAACACATTACAATAAAGTATTTATTGTTCAAATTCGAATTTCAAATTTAAATGCATGCATGCTATATATCATATTTAGATCCTAGTGTAGGATAAATTTATATTAATTAATTAGATTAATTAATATTTTTTACTATAAAATCATGATTTTGAAAAAGATTTAAAATTATCATTTTACCCCTGCACTGAATTTTCCCACAAATGGTATCAGAGCGGGTTCTTAGATATGATATATATATTTGCATACGTAGATTAAGTTGTAATCTAAAAGTTTAAATTTGAAATTTAAAATTTGAATTTTGAATTTTGAATTTTGAAAGTTGTTCGAAATTCAAAATTAAAAATTTGAAATTTAAAATTTGAAATTTGAATTTAAAAGTTATTCAAATTTAAAATTTAAAAATTTGAAATTCAAAATTTGAAATTTAAATTTTGAAATTTATAATTCGAAATTCAAAATTCAAAAATTTGAAATTCAAAATTTAAATTTAAAATTTAAAATTTGAAATTTGGATGAAATTTCAAATTTGAAATTCAAAATTTAAAATTCAAAATTTAAAATTCAAAAAATTTGAAATTTGAAATTTAAAATTTGTTTGAAATTTGAAATTCAAAATTTAAAATTTAAAATTTAAATTTGAAATTTAAAATTTAAATTAGTATATTTAGATATACTTGATCTAAGTAGCAAGTAATCAAATCGGGTTGATTGCCATGGCCGTCCGGTCATAGGAGAAAGGCCCTCTCCTCTCATTCGATGGGGTCTCCTATGGCGGTAGGGGTGCCGCTGCAATTATATCCCATGCAGATGAAGCAGCGAAAGGAATTAATTTGAAAGGTTCAATTGTAAAATTTATCATGAATGTGTCAGATTAGATCTAAAGGAATATTCATGATTTATTTTGATTGAGTTATTTTCTGTTATGTAATTAGCAATAGGATTGCTATTTATGAAATGTGCTGATCTATTTATGAAATGAGTCAATATATTTGGTGAACAAAAAATAAAATCTTTCAAATTTGAAAATTATTTTCGAAATGCCAAACCCGGACCCATCAGCCTAAATACTTAATTAAAAGAATTAAGTGTTGTCTAGTAGGTCTAGAATTATGAATTAAGACCTATGATAATTGCATAAACTTGTGGGTCAATGGGTTAGATGGATTAGGTCCATAATTGGGTTAGACCTAAGGTTAGTTTAAAGAAATAGACTAAATTAGAGTAATTGGTCAAATCTAATCAAAAGTTGAATTAGATTAGGTCAAGGATACTCTAGACTCAACTCCAATAGTTGTAGTTGAATGGGTCCATGTCTTTAACTAGACCAAGATGGACTTAATTCATGGCTACGTGGTGGAACCCTATTTACTAAGTTGATCAAATTAAAGCTAATGAACCGGTTGGTGTCTAAGGTAAGTTTGGCAGTTTGACTAGTGGTTTTTAAGCGGGAGCTACTTGCAGTGATTCGATCTCTGACGAGTTAATGGCTTATCCCCACCACTGATCTCACTTACCTGGCCAACCTGGTGAATTAGATTTTGATTAGATCACTTGGTGATTAGGGCTCACCCATGTCATTAGGTAAATCAGTTTGACTGATTTAGGTGCTCCTAATGCCAGCTTTAATTAAATCTTTTTTTAATTTGACTTGGTGAAGTCAGTAGGAGGATTGAAATTGGCTGGATATTTTTTTCTCATCTATCTTTAATAAAATCCTCAAAAATTATTAGGTCCCTAAAAATGATTAAGTTATATTGATAACTAAGTCATAGCCTCCCATTAAGTGAGTGATAATGACTCCATTAGTTTAATAATCATTGGAGGCCCAAAGGCCTGTTGCTTATTGACTAATGAAATTATCATTCATAATATGATAATTTGGTTTGAGTCTTTCTGATGGTGATCAGGTTGGCCGGTCAAAGTCGGGCCTGATCATTTATTGGTCTGATTCACCAAATCAAATCATGTTAATGGTTGGACCTAACCAGATCTTTTCAGTGGAGGCCAAAGCCTACTGATTAGGTTCTAGGGCAAAATCAATTACTAGAAGTTGTTTAGAGAAACAACTGGTTATGAACCTACCCATAGATGCACATGGGTTGACCAACCAAAGTTGGGCTCATGTGTAGTCTGTGTGGATTCTAGTACCCACTAAGGAATTAAAGTAATTCCTCGAATTGGAGGTTGAGGCTACCAGTTCGTAAAAATACTGGAAGAAATTTTAGACTAAAGTCTAAGTCTTTAGTATTTATAATTTATGTACTAATAGAGGTCTGATTTTTCTTTATGCAGCTATGGCCACTACCCTGTCCCTTTGATCATTATTAGATAATGACAAGCTCATGGGACCTAATTTTGATTGCTAATATTAAAAATTAAAAATCATCCTTGAGCATGAGCGGATCCTTTATGTAGTAACGGATCCGGCACCTGAGGAGCCAGCCCCGAACATTAGAAGGAAGATCCGAGACACTTATCAGAAGTGGTTCAACGACCGCACCACCGTTCGGTGCATTATGCTGACGGCAATGAATGATGAGTTCAGCCGCAGGTTCGAGAACGTCCAGCCACAGGAGATGCTTCAAATATTGAATGACTCCTTTGGCACGCCTGACGACGTTGAAAGGCACAAAACTAGTTGTGTCATTTTCAATGCTCGGATGAGGGATGGAGCCTCAGTCACTGATCATGTACTATACATGATCGAAATGATTGAGCGCCTAACTAAACTGGGTTTTTTCCTGTACGAGCAGCTCGGTAAGGATGCGATCCTTAATTCATTGCCCAAGTCCTTCCTCCCCTTCCTTACTCATTTTTGGATGACAAAGCCTGTAGTGAACTACCACGGTTTGTTGGGGTTGCTGCAGAACTTTGAGAAGGATCACCAGCTCCATAAGGAGTCGGTGAATGTTGTGGGAGGATCTTCTTCTGGTCGTCGACCCTTTAAGAAAGGGAAGAAGAAGAACAAGAAGAAGAAGAATAAGAAGGTGCAGCTGCATGCTGGGATGTCTGCACAGGGTCAGACCAAGAAGCACAAGTCCGACCAGAGCCAGGTGGAGTGCTTCTTTTGCAAGAAGCAGGGGCACTGGAAGAGGAACTGTCCTCTATACATTGCTTCTCTGGACCCGAACAGGCCGAAGAAGAAGCAAGGTACTTATATAATAACACCTTGCAACTTTTTCATTTGTGATACTACTGCCTGGGTATTGGATACCGGAAGCCTTTATCATATTTGCAATTCGATGCAGGGTCTGCAGGTCAGTAGGAGATTTGATGAAGGCGAGAGATTCCTGAACGTTGGAGATGGAAGCAAAGTTCCAGTTCTAGCATTAGGAATCATGAACCTTGTAATCAATTCTCAAAATGTAATTCTGAGTGAATGTCACTATTGTCCAAACTTTTTATTAAATATTATTTCTGTAGGCCTTTTGGCCATGAACGGTTATCAATTTTTAATAAAAAAAAATATTTGCAATATCATTTTGAATGGTATTATAATGTTTGTTGGATAACTTAATAATGGAATTTACTTTCTATCACAACCTGTTAATGTGGTTCAAACCTCCGGTAAACGCCCTAGAATAGATAATGTGTCAGAAGTCTACCTTTGGCACTGTAGGCTAGGTAATATCAATAAGAACAGGATAAATATTGGCTCAAGAAGAAATTCTTGAAGTAGGTGATTGTGAATTACTTCCAACCTGTGAGTCCTATCTTCTTAGTAAAATGACCAAATCACCTTTTACTGGAAAAGATGAGCGAGCCAGTGAACTCTTGGGTTTGGTACATTCTGATGTATGTGGACCCATGAGCTCAAGTGCAAGAGGTGGATATTTTTACTTCATAACCTTCACAGACGACCTATTAAGGTATGGGTATGTCTATTTAATGAAGCATAAGTCGGAGTCATTTGAAATATTCAAACTATTCCGAAATGAGGTAGAAAAATAAACTGGAAAGTATATTAAAATTCTTCGATCTGATCGAGGAGGTGAATACTTTTCAATGATTTTCTGACATATCTTGGGGAGAATGGGATTCTCTCTCAGTGGATACCTCTTGGAACACCACAACATAACGGTGTATCTGAAAGGAGGAATCAGACCTTGTTGGACATGGTTCGATCCATGATGGGGTTTGCTGGTCTGCCGATCTCTCTCTAGGGATATGCACTCGAATTGGCTTGTTACCTTCTAAATAGAATTTCGAGTAAGTCTGTAACCAAAACACCATATGAGATATGGATAGGACGTAAGCCAATACTCTCGCACCTTAGGGTTTGGGGGTGTCCGACTTATGTTAAATATTTAATTACGAACAAGCTTGGACCTAGGTCTAACAAGTGTAATTTTATAGGGTACCCAAAAGAGACCAAAGGGTATTATTTCTGCCTAGCTGATGAGCAAAAAGTGTTTGTCAGCCTTAAGGCAATCTTTTTGGAAAAAGAGTTCCTTGGTGAAGGGACTGTTGCCTCTAAGGTCGAACTTGACGAAGTTCGACAGGTGAAAAAATCGACACAAGTGCTGAACCTGAACCGGATTTGATTAGATCAGATCCGGAGCCCATTGTTCAAGCACCCTTAAGGCGATCTGGTAGAGTACCACGTCAACTGGATAAATACTATAGTTTCTTGGTCCAGGACGATGATCCTATCAAACTTGATGAAAATAATGAGGATCCGATCACGTACATGGATGCAATGCAGAGATCCGACTCTGAGAAATGGCTAGAAGCCATGAAATCCAAAATGGAGTCCATGAAGGTCAACAATGTGTAGACATTGGTTGACCCACCCGAAGGAGTAAAACCCATAGGGTGTAAGTGGGTCTTCAAGAGGAAGAGGGGCACAGACGGAAAGGTGGAAACCTATAAAGCCCGTCTGGTTGTCAAGGAATATCGTCAACGTTATGGTATAAACTATGACGAGATATTTTCTCCTATGGCAATGCTCAAATCCATTCGGATTATGCTTACATTAGCTGCTCATCTGGACTATGAAATCTGACAGATGGATGTGAAGACAGCTTTCCTAAACGGAGAGCTGGATGAAGAGGTGTATATGATACAACCTGAAGGATTCACATCCACAGATGAGTCTAAGGTGTGCAGGCTACAGAGGTCCATTTATAGACTTAAGCAGGCATCACGGAGTTGGAACATACATTTTGATAAGACGATCAAGACGTATGGCTTCGTTAAGAATGAAAAAGAGCCATGCATTTATAAATGGGCTAATGGTCCAGTAGTAGTATTTCTTGTAGTGTATGTGGATGACATTCTCTTAATCGAAAATGATGTCCCTGCATTACAGGGAATAAAGATTTGAATGTCGTCACAGTTCTCCATGAAGGATCTGGGAGAAGCTTCCTACATCCTAGGGATGAGGATCTATAGGGATAGATCTAAAAGGTTGCTTGGTTTATCTCAGTCCACGTACATTGATACTATGCTGAAGAGGTTCAGCATGGAGAATTTTAAGAAAGGCTATTTTTCGATAGGCCATGGAATTTCTCTCTCAAAGAGGGATTGTCCGACAACACCTCAAGATAGAGAGCGTATGGGTAGGATTCCATATGCTTCGACAATGGGATCTATCATGTACGCCATGACATGTACATGACAGATGTGGCATACTCACTAGGGGTAGTGAGTAGATACCAATCTGATCCAGGAGAGAATCACTGGAAGGTTGTTAAAACCATCCTGAAGTATTTAAGAAATACTAAGGACCAGTGACTTGTTTATGGTGAATTGACTTGAGACTTATAAGATTTACAGACTCTAGTTTTCAATCTGATCACGATGACATCAAAAGTATGTCGGGATTTATTTTTACCCTTAATGGTGGGGCTATCTGCTGGAAAAATTTTAAGCAGCACACAGTGGCTGAATCAGTTTGCGAGGTGGAGTATGTCGCCGCATCAGATGCTGCCAAAGAAGTGGTGTGGCTGAGAAAATTCATCACCGAGCTTGGAGTAGCACCCTCCCTTATTGGTCCAGTTCTGCTCTACTGTGACAGCTCTAGAGCCATTGCTCAGACGAAGAAACCAAAGGCATACCAGCGGACGAAGCATATTCTGCACCGCTACCATCTCATCTAGAAAATTATGGATCGAGGTGATGTCGATCTTCAGAAGATCAATGGGAAGGAGAACCTGGCTGACCCATTCACTAAAGCCATTGCGGTGAAGGAGTTCGACAACTACAAGTCGAAGATGGGTATTAGATACTATACCAATTGGCTTTAGGCCAAGTGGGAGATTGTTGGAAATAGTGTCCCAAAGCCAATCATCAGCCTGTTGACGGTTGTGTATTTGTACATGAATTATGAATTAATAAAAATTATTTTGGTATTTTTCATCATAAAATATTTCATTTCTAATGAACTCCTATGTTGTGGTGAAGTCCTTAGGACTATTTAGATTCGACAAAGGAGGATTTGTCGTTTAGTCCTTAAATCTGTTCGTGACCAAATGATACGTTATTACCAAGGATGCAACATTTATCAAGCATAGGTCGTTGTGTGTCATATAGGTTGGTTGTACTCTTAACCAATGAGTGTGGAGACACTGGTATGGCATGTAGGTGAGATGTAAGGGTACATCTGCACTGAACGTGACCGACTCCGGAGCTATTTCTGCTGTCAAGATTTGCTCTGATGGAATATGGATATAAATATCCCTCCGACCTGAGACCACCATGGTGACTTGCAAGCAACTCACTGCACTTAGGCACTGGACTACCTGAATTTCTAATTCAGTGACGGAAGGCTACTGGGTGTAGTCAAGTACTTGACTTGTCGGTGCATGTGTCAAGATGGGATTGACCACTCCAGTTTAGGAGCTGTGTACAGTCGTATTTCAATTTAGCAAAACTTTGGCCAGGGTAGTCCTTGTGAGGAGTCACAGGACTGTTTGAGTTAAGCACGATTCGGATGATTTGATCAGGGTTGACAGTTTAACCCTAAGTTATCCTAAACACAGGGATCAAAAGGATGAATTATACAGTAACCATATTCATGTAGGTTTTGAGTGTTGCGATTGTGACTTTTTGATCTATCTGGATGTCGGGTACCATTGCTAGATGGTCACTTCGATTAGTACAGAAATTGGTTCCTGTGCTACCGGCTAAGGTTCGAACATGCGGGGTCACACACATAGAGATTCCTATCTGATCTGATGGCTGATGTAGAATCTTACATGTTTGAGACTCAGTGATCGAGAATCAGGATTCTCTGATCACGAGTTCCACACATTATGGGTACGGGGTCAAGAGTCCCACTGGTTGGGACTTTTTGATCAGGGTTACATATCGATGAATTCTGATACCCGATTGCTCATCGGATTTGGACTCAATATTTATGAGAGGTTTAATTAGTGATTTGATCGCTAATTAACTTAATTTAATTGAGTAATTATTTTTGGATCAAGTCCAATTGAATTGGATTCAGTTGGGTTTGATCCGATTAGGTTAAGAGTTGACCTAATCGTCAAGATGGTTTGGTCCCTGATTTGATCAGGGATTGGGCTTAGTCAATTCTTGATTTCATTAGGATTTTATTGAGTCTAATTAAGCCTAATTAAGTTAGATTTAAATTAGTCTAATTGGACCTAACTTATTTGGTTCAATTAGGTTGGTTTAAATAATTAAACCACCTTGACCCAATCTCCATGCACCACCTCACTTTCATTGCACCCATTTGAATTCATGAGAAGGAACTTCTCATGAATTATTATCTCACGCCAAGCCCTCTCCACGTCCCATTTTAATGTGCCATATGAATGGATAAGGATGATTGGTTGGCCATTCAAATTCAAAATAAAGTTTGAATTTGAATGGGCAATCAATCTTTGCACCTTATCCCTTTTTTTACGCCCCATTTATTACATGAGAAAATGTTTCTCATGAAATCACTCCATGCATAATTTAAGCCATGCCTCATGCCTTTAGTGGATAAGGGATGAGTTGGTGTCCATTTGAATTTAAAATTTGATTTGAATTCAAATGTGCAATTACTCATCTTTATCCTTTCTTTTGGATAAGACGTTTGACGTTGTTATAAAAGGAGGAGAAGAGTGGGGCGTGCAAGAAGAAGATTTTTGGAGAAAAATTCTGGGGCATGAGAAGTCTTGTGCGTGAGAAGGAAGTCCATATCCTTCCAAGAGAAAAAGAAAGAAAAGAAAGAAAAGTGGATGCAAGGTTTTCGGTGAGTTTCCTAGAGTTTTAGCCTGGAGTTCAGGAAGTGAGAAAGTGAGCTACGAGTATCGTGAGCCCACAAAATTTTACAAAGATCTTCAACATCCTCTTAAGCACGTCTGTTGATGATTCAGAGCATCCAAAGAATCAACAGACATCGATCGAAGGAGTTCGATCAGCATTGACCGTCAAAAGGGCTCTACAACGAGCTAGCACTCATGAGAGTCGATCAGATCGAGAGCTTCGTGTGGATGATTCACAGAGGCCAGACACACTGTGTGGCTACATCGTGATGATCAGACTCTTCCGACGGTGATCAGATTACGGCGATCTACTACCCGCACAAAGGTATTGTGTTCTAAACACATTACAATAAAGTATTTATTGTTCAAATTTGAATTTCAAATTTAAATGTATGCATGCTATATATCATATTTAGATCTTAGTGTAGGATAAATTTATGTTAATTAATTAGATTAATTAATATTTTTTACTATAAAATCATGATTTTGAAAAAATTTTAAAATTATCATTTTACCCCTGCACTGAATTTTCCCACAGGCCATGGCAACCAACCCAATTCGATTATTTGCTACTTGGATCAAGTGTATCTAAATATACCAATTTCAAAGTTTAAATTTCAAATTTCAAATTTTAAATTTTAAATTTCAAATTTCAAATAAATTTTAAAATTTAAAATTCAAAATTTTGAATTTTAAATTTTGAATTTCAAATTTTGAATTTTAAATTTTGAATTTCAATTTTAAAATTTCTATCAAATTTCAAATTTTAAATTTCAAATTTTGAATTTTAAAATTTTGAATTTTAAATTTTGAATTTCAAATTTTAAAATTTAAATTTTAAATTTTGAATTTTAAATTTTAAATTTCGAACAACTTTCACAATTTAAATTTTAAATTTTAAATTTTAAATTTCAAATTTAAATTTTTTTAGATTACAACTTAATCTACGCATGCAAATATATATATCATATCTTAGAACCTTGTTCTGATATTTCATTTGAAGCGAAATTTGGTGCAGGGGTAAAATGATAATTTTAAAACTTTTTCAAATTATGATTTTATAATAAAAAAATATTAATTAATATAATTAATTAACATGAATTTATCCTACACTAGGATCTAAATATGATATATAGCATGCATGCATTTAAATTTGAGATTCGAATTTGAACAATAAACACTTACTATAATGTGTTCAGAACATAATACCTTTGCGCGGTAGTAGATCGCCGCAATCTGATCATCGTTAGAAGAGTCTAATCATTGTGATGCAGCCACATAATGTATCTAGCTTCTGTGGATCATCCACATGAAGTTCTCGATCTGATCGACTCCTCATGAGTGCAAGCTTGTTGTAGAGCCCTTTCGATGGTCGATGTTGATCGAACTTCTTCGATCGATGTCTGTCGATTCTTCTGATGCTCTAGATCATCAGCAGATATACTTGAGAGGATGATGAAGATCTTCTTAAAATTTGGTGGGCTTACGACACTCGTAACTCACCTTCTCACTTTCCTAACCCCAGGCTGAAACCCTGGGGAACTCATTGAAACCCTGCGTACCTTTTTTTTTTCTTTTTCTCTTGGAAGGATATGGACCTTCACCTCACGCACAAGGATTCCTCACACCCAGATTTTCTCTCCAAATTTTTTTCAATTACCCATGCCCAACTCTTCTCCTCCTTTTAAAACAATAACAAACGTCTTATCCACGTGAGAGGATAAAGATGAGTAATTGCACATTTGAATTCAAATTAAATTTTAAATTCAAATGAAAATCAATTTATCCCTATCCACTAAGGGCGTGAGAAGAGGAGGGCGTGGCTTAATTTGTGCATGAGTGATTTCATGAGAAATATTTTCTCGTGTAATAAATGGGCGTTAAAAGAGGATAAGGTCAAGGCGCTAAGATTGGTTGCTCATTCAAATTCAAACTTTGTTTTGAATTTGAATGGCCAACCAATCATCCTTATCCATTCATTTGGTACATTAAAGTAAGACATGAGGAAGGCTTTGCGTGAGAAAAAAATCATGAGAACTTCCTTCTCGTGAATTCAAATGGGCGCAGTGGAAGTGAGGTGGCGCAGGGAGAATGGGTCAAGGTGGTTTCATTATTTAAACCAACCTAATTGAACCAAATAAGTTAGGCCCAATTAGACTAATTTAAACCTAACTTAATTAGGCTTAATTAGGCTCAATAAAATTCTAATCAAATTAGGAATTGATTAAGTCCAACCCCAGATCATATCAGGGACCAAACCATCTCGACGATTAGGTCAACTCTTAACCTAATCGGGTCAAACCCAACTGAATCCAATTCAATTGGACTTGATTCAAAAATAATTACTCAATCAAATTGAGTTAATTAGCGATCAAATCACTAATTAAATCTCTCATAAATATTGAGTCCAAATTCGATGGGTAATCGGGCATCAGAATTCATCGATATGTAACCCTAATCGAAGAGTCCTAAACTAGTGGGACTCTTGACCCCGATATCCAAAATATGTGAAATTCATGATCAGAGAATCCTGATTCTCGATCACAGAATCTCAGACATGAAGGACTCTTCACCAGCTATCAAATCAGATAGGAACCTCTAATGTGTGTGACCCCGCAGGTTCGAACCTAAGCCGGTAGCACAGGAACCAATTCCTGTACTAATCGAAATGACCATCTAGCAATGGTACCCGATGTTCGGATAGGTTGAATAGTTGCAATCACAACACTCAGAACCTACGTGAATATGGTTACTGTATAATTCATCCTTTTGACCCCTGTGTTTAAGATGACTCAGGGTTAAACTGTCAACCCTGATCAGATCATCCAAATCGTACTCAACTCAAACAATCCTGTGACTCCTCACTAGGACTATCTTGGCCAAGATTTTACTAAATTAAAATATGACTATACACAGCTCCTAAATTGGAGTGGTCAATCCCATCTTGACACACGCACCGACAAGTCAAGTACTTGACTACACCCAGCAGCCTTCCATCATTAAATTAGAAATTCAGGTAGTCCAGTGCCTAAGTGCAGTGAGTTGCTTGCAAGTCACCGTGGTGGTCTCAGGTCGGAAGAATATTTATATCCATATTCCATCGGAGCAAATCTTGACAATAGAAATAGCTCCGGAGTCGGTCACGTTCAGTGCAGATGTACCCTTACATCTCACCTGTATGTCATATCAGTGTCTACACACTCTTTGGTTAGAGGACAACCATCCTATATGGCATACAACGACCTATGCTTGATAAACGTTGTCGTCCTTGGTAGCAATGTATCATTTGGTCGCGAACAGATTTAAGGACTAAACGACAAATCCTCTTTGTCGAGTCTAAATAGTCCTAAGGACTTCACCACAACATAGGAGTTCATTAGAAGATGAAATATTTTGTGATGAAAAAAAATATCAAAATAATTTTTATTAATTCATAATTCATGTACATATACAAAAGGAGCACAACCGTCAACAGGCTGATGATTGGCTTTGGGACACTATTCCCAACAGAGTAGTGGCGTCAGGGGTCGTTCTGGGCCACGTGGAGTTTGTTATGGAGAGTGAAGTGGTGTCCGTTGTTACAACTTGCCAGAGAGTAGTGGAGCCATGCAGAATCTCTTGCAGAGAGTGGAGCAGGGTGGTGGCCATTGTCGTGACTTGTCGGAGAGTTCGGATCTGTCGGTTGGAGCTCGGTTGGGATGTCTGATGGAGAGGAATGGCTCTCTGTCTTGTCGATCTAGGAGAAGCTCGAATATTTTCGAGGTCGCTGACGAGTCTACTGTTGTCGAAGGCCTTGGGTGCTAAGGCTACAGGTGAGAACCATCTGCGGTAGAGACTCGAATGAAGACTTTCAGTTGGCGAAGTCCGATAGGAGCCCAATTGCTAGGGAAGTCCATCTAGGATTTGCCTGATGCGGAAGCTCGTCTGAAGATTATCCACCAGAGGAGTCCGATTTCATGAGAAATATGGTGGAAGGTCGGCTGGTGGTGGACTTTGGATGGCATTGGGGAGGCTCGTTTGAAGATTATCCACCGAAGGAGTCTGAGGGATCCGGAGGCGATCGGCCGTTGTAGAAATCTAGCTGCTGGAGCTTGTCCATTGCAAAAGCTCATCCGAAATCCATCCACTATGGAAGCTCGGACGGAGTCCGATTCTTATGGGAGGCTGAAAGGAGGTCGCTTATTGTAGGAGCTCGATCGAAGATCGGTTGTCGTGGGAGCTCAGAGTAACGACCTGGCCGGTGGATCCTGCCCATGGTAGAAGCTCGTCTGGGATCCGACTACGAAGAAGCTCGGCTGAAGTCTACCTGTAATAGAAGTTCGGAAGAAATTTGTTTACAGTAGAGGCTCGAATGGCATTTTCTTATAGTAGATATCTGGGGTAGGCAGCCCGCTATAAGAATTTGGAGTAGACCGCTCGTAGTAGAAGTTCGGCTCTCGTGGGAGCTCGGTTGAGATCCGAAAGGCGGTCGACTGTCGTAGAAACTTGGATGGAGTCTGGTTACTGTAGAAATCTTATTGTCGGAGAAACTCGGATGCTGATGAAGTCTGAAAGAAGTTCGGAGTAGGGTCGTCCGCGGTCGGAAGAAGTCCGAAAGGGATTCGAAGAATAGTTGATTACTGTAGAAGATCGACTGGCAGTGAGGCCTAGAGAGCTTTTGGGGCGGCTCGATAGATGAATGCAGAAGTTCATTATCGAAGAAGTTCGGACGGTCGAGGGGGTTCGGAGAGATGCCACCCATAAGGTCGGAAGTCGAAAGAGCCCTGGAAGGGTTGGTTTTTTACAAACTTCGATCGGAGGGTATTTTATACCCAACACCAGTCCCCCTACTTTCGAGTTGGGTTACGAATAAAGGAAGTACAGAAAAATTCTCACGATCGAAGTTGCTTCTCTCGATTTTCGCACTCGATGGTTGCCAAATATTTTGATGTTCGGCATGCTGGTACTAGAGCCTTTTCGAAAAAAAATTTTTCTTTTTGGAATTTCCGTCGGAGCGCTGCCCCAAGTACGATGCAATAATGGTTTTACTAATTGTCGGCCACCTTCAGCCGCTTGCCATGGCGAGTGGGCCACGCGGCGGTCATAGACGGCCAGAGGAGTTCTGCAGTCATTATTGCTTCGGACCCCGTCGCCTATTTAAACCTGTCTCCCTCCTTCGGGGATTTCACTTTGCACGGGAGTTTCTTCGGTCCTTCCCTCTTGGCCTAAGGCATCCTTCGAGTCGTCCTCATCTCTGCATCCTTGCATCCCTTATACCAGCTTAGGTTAGCCCCAGAACTTTCTCCACCTCTGCGGCCCCGTTCATAGACTGTGCCGATCATCCTTCATTGCAGATATGGGCACGGACGTGGCTCGGATGTTAGCCCAGAGTCTCAAAGCCCACGAGCGGGAAGATGCTGCAACTTTCGGGTCGGTGAAGAAGGCGAGGGTAGAAGAGACAGATCCGGCCGTATTTCATCTTGATCGTCCAGAGCCCACGCCTAGGCACATCTTCAACCACGAGTGCTTCCCGGTGTGCGTCATTATGCGGAAAAATCTGACCTCAGAAAGAAGGTCATGCCTGCCGTCATTGTGAGGCAGCGGGAACCATGGAACGGAAAAGATGGCATCTACATGTACTTTGAAGATAATGCTAGAGTAATTGCTGATCCGAAAAGGGGGCTGGAAGAAGAAGTCAAGTACTTAAAGTAATCCTTGATGATAGCCGGAACCGAGAGTTCGAAGTCTGATGAAGCCGAGCTTCCTTAGAACTTTTCTCCTCTTTTTTTTATATATTCTTTTTCTTCTCTGGTCGTTTCTCTTTTTGTTTTTGACCTTCAAAACTTTGTAATGCGTACTTCACCAATGAAATGAAAATGAAATTGTCTATTATCTTGTCCATTCTAGTATTAAATGGTTGTTTACCAAACTTTCTTTGTCTTCCATCTTGTTCGATGTCGGCGTTGTTTGAAGATCCTCGATCGTCGCTGTGTTGGTTTGCCCTTTTTGTTTATGATCGTAGGTCCTTTCGAGGTCATTTAAGTTTGACGCTTCCTCTCGGTGCTCGAGCTTGGGGGCCCGAACTTCTCGCTACTTTGAGAAAGTTGATTTCTCCTCGGCCTATGTGGGTTCCCTCTTAGCGATTGAGGGTTTTCGATAGGAGTATCCTTCCTCGTTGAGACGAGGTCCCTTATATCTTTGATGTAGTTTATTTTTCATTTATCGCTGGTGTAGTTCGTCGCTTTCTCTTTTCATCTCCCCTTTTCTTCTGTGTTCGAGTGAGGGTCTTCCCTCTGCTCTTAACGGGGTCGTGAGAGTGTAGAGAGGCCGTTGAGAAGGCTTTCCTCCTTGTCCGATCTTGATCGATCGAGCCTTTGTTGGCATCAAGATGGGGTTCTCCTCTTGTTCCCGACAGTCAGTTTCAGCTCATGTTAGGACGAGGTTCTCCTTCTGTTCCTAACAGGGCTGTGGGGGCACGCAAGGGCCGTTGCGAGGGCCTCTCCCCCCATCCGATCTTTAAGTAATCGAGCCTTCGACTTTATTCATGTTAGGACGAGGTTCTCCTCCTGTTCCTAATAAGGCTGTAGGGGCACATAAGGGCCGTTGCAAGGGCCTCTCCCCCCATCCGATCTTTAAGAAATCAGACCTTCAACTTTGCTCATGTTAGGATGAGGTTCTCCTCCTGTTCCTAACAAGGCTGTGGGGGTACATAAGGGCCGTTGTAAGGGCCTCTCCCTCTATCCGATCTTTAAGAAATTGAGCCTTCGACTTTGCTCATGTTAGGACGAGGTTCTCCTCCTATTCCTAATAAGGCTGTGGGGGTACATAAGGGCCGTTGTAAGGGCCTTTCCCCCATCGATCTTTAAGAAATCGGACCTTCGACTTTGCTCATGTTAGGACGAGGTTCTCCTCCTGTTCCTAACAAGGCTGTGGGGGCATATATGGGCCGTTGTGAGGGCCTCTCCCCCTATCCGATCTTTAAAAAATCAGACCTTCGACTTTGCTCATGTTAGGACGAGGTTCTCCTCCTGTTCCTAACAAGCTTAATTTTGATTGTATGAGGGAGTTACTTCCTGTCGTTGTAAACTCATGCTAAAAATATGCAAGTATGAAATTTTTATTTAAGGCGAAGCTATTGGTAATACATTCGCAGATTTTCTGAATTTCATGGTCGCAGAAGCTCTGCTCCTCTGAGCTCTTTTAGATAGTATGTTCCGGGCCGGACCACCTCCTTGACTTCATACGGGCCTTCCCAGTTTGGGGCAAGTTTTCTTTGATTCTGAGGTTGTGAGACAGCGGTTCGCCGTAGTACCAGGTCCCCCACTCTGAAGACTTTGCTTTTGACTCGGGAATTGTAGTAGCGGGCTACTTTCTGCTTGTAAGCCACCATCCGAACTTGAGCTATTTCTCGCTTTTCTTCTAACAAGTCGAGGTTGGTCTTGAGATCCTGTGGGTTGCGCTGCTCGTCAAATGCCACAACTCATACCGAAGGAAGCTTGAGTTCAATCGGGATCACGGCTTCTGTCCCGAAGGCTAGGGCGAAGGGGGTCTCCTCTGTAGGCAATCTCTGAGTAGTTCGGTATGCCCATAACACATGATAAAGCTCGTCTACCCAAGTTCCCTTTGCCTTTTCAAGTCTCGCCTTGATACCTTACAACAGAGTCCTGTTAGTCACTTCGGCCTCATCGTTTGCCTGCGGATGGACTACCGAAGTGAAGTTATGGAAGATATTTAGGTCCTCACAAAATTCAGCAAATTTTGCCCCAGTAAATTGCCACCCATTATCAGTAATGAGGGTTCTGGGTAAGCCAAACCTACAAACAATTGACTTTCAAATGAAGTCCTGCACTTTAGCTTCTGTGATTTTTGCCAAAAGTTCGGCTTCGACCCACTTGGTGAAATAGTCTATTGCCACCAGGAGGAACTTCTGTTGTCCAGATGCCATGGGAAAAGGTTCGAGGATATCCATCCCCCATTGCACAAACGGCCATGGGGCACTCAATGGTGTCAGTTTGAGGCAGGTTGCCTTTGTACACTTGCATATCTCTGACATCGGTCGCATCTTCTGACATATTCGATGAAGTCGTGGTACATGGTAGGTCAGTAATAGCCTTGTCGAAGCAACTTGTGGGATAAAGATCTGGCCCCCAGGTGACTTCCACAGACTCCCTCATGTACCTCTTTCAAGGCGAAGTCGGCTTCAGAAGGTCGGAGACATTTCAAGAGGGACAAGGAGTACGACCTCTTGTATAGCTTGCCTTCGTAAAGGATATATCGAGAGGCCTGGTTCTTAAGCTTTCAGGCTTCTTTTGCATCAGGAAAAAGGACCCCGTCCTTGAGGTATGCAACCAGTGGGTCGATCCAACTGGATTCATGGCTGATCTCCATCACAGATTGCGATTCTTCCGTGCTTGGGTGCCTCAGAACTTCGAAGAAGACTTCCTTAGGCAGTTCAGCCGGAGCCAGGGTAGCCAGCTTGGAGAGAAGGTCGGCCCTGATATTTTCTGCTCTTGGGATCTGCTTGATGTCGAAGCTGCCAAAGGTAGGGATGATCTTCTTTATCTTTTCGAGATACTTGGCCATACTGTCCTTCCGAGCTTCATAATTTCTGTTGACCTATCCTACTACTAATTGAGAGTCACTGTAGGCTTGAAGCCGATCTACTTCCAATTCTTTGACGACCTTTAGTCCTGCAATCAGAGCTTCATATTCTGCTCCATTATTTATCGCAGGAAACTCAAAGCGCAGTGCATACTCCATGATAATTTCATCTGGATTGACCAAGATCAGGCCCGCGCCCATGCCTGACATGTTGGAGGAACCGTCCATGTAGAGGGCCCAAAAACCATCAAGGAGATCAGCTCTTTCTTCAGGAGAGTTCGGCCGGAGCCCTGGGTCATCGGCTCCATCTCGTCCAAGTTCGGCCTCCTCCAGGATAGTGCATTCCACCACGAAGTCCGCTAATATCTGGGCTTTGATCGTTGGTCGAGGTCGATAGTCGATGTCGAACTTTGTGAGCTCGACCATCCATTTCGTAATTCTCCCAGAGGCATCCGCTCGATACAGAACCGCTTGATCGGCTGTTCAGTGAGTAGTGTTATGGTGTGTCTTTGAAAGTAAGGTCGGAGCCGTCGAGCTGCAATCAATAAGGTGTAAATTAGTTTCTCTAACTTAGTATACCTAGTTTCGGCGTCTCTCAATACTCGACTTATGTAGTAGATCGGCCATTGAATTTTTTCTTCTTCCTTAATCAGAACTGCAGCGAGGGCCACAGGGGAGACCGCCAGGTACAGGAACAACTCCTCTCTAGGCTCGGGCTTTGCCAATAGCGGAGATGAGCCGAGGTAGTTCTTCAGTTCTTTGAATGCTTGCTGACATCCAATGGTCCAACAGAAGTTCTTCGGCTGCTTGAGGGTCTGAAAGAAAGGTAGGCACCACTCGGTCGATCTTGGGACGAAGCGATTTAGAGCCGCTACTCTCCCGGTAAGGTGCTAAACTTTCTTTTTATTGACCTCGGGGCGGTCATCTCCTGGATGGCACGAATCTTTTTTGGATTTACCTCAATCCCATGCCCCGATACCATAAAGCCCAGGAATTTTTTTGAGGTTACTCCAAAAGTACATTTGGCTGGGTTCAACTTCATCTTGTATTTTCGAAGGGCGCTGAAGGTCTCCTCAAGGTCGACGATATGGTTCATCGAGTATTTGCTTTTTACGAACATGTCATCCACGTAGACCTCTATGTTGTGGCCGATCTTCTCTTTGAAGATCTTGTTCACTAGCCGCTGATATGTCGCCCCTGTATTTTTGAGGCCAAAAGGCATAATCCTGTAATAATAAAGGCCACGATTAGTAATAAAAGCAGTTTTTTCTTCATCCTTTGGCGCCATTCGAATTTGATTGTAGACGGAGAATGCATCCATGAAAGCGAGAAGCTCGTGGCCCGAGGTTGCATCCATCAATTGATCGATTCTGGATAGAGGATAACTGTCCTTCGAACAGACTTTATTTAGCTTTTTGAAGTCTATGCACATCCTCCATTTACCGTTCGCCTTCTTAACCAGGACCACATTGGAAATCCAGCTCAGATAGTTGACCTCTCTGATGAACCTGGCTTTCAGGAGTTTATCAACTTCCTCGGCTATTGCCATTTGTCTTTCCGGTGTATGACTTCGAACTTTTTTCTTCGTTGGTCGGTGTTTGGGATCAACAGCCAGACGGTGTTCCATAACCTCGGCATCGATCCCTAGCATGTCCGTCGGAACACAAGCAAAAACATCCTTATTCTTTTGTAGGAAATTAATAAGTTGTGTCCGCACCTCTTTCCCCAAGCTGGAGCTGATCTTCACCATGTGCTCTCCGTTCCCATCATTCAAAAGAATTGAGATAAGATCTTCCATTGGCCCACCCCGTTCTTCAGTCAGGTCATCACGGGTGTCCAATCCATCAACCGGATAGGGGTCAGGCTGACCACTTCTTTGCAGGGCTATATTATAGCAATGCCTTACCAGGGCTTGATCTCCTCTAACTTCTCCGACCCCCTGGCTGATAGAAAATTTCAATTTCAGATGGTAGGTCGATACTACAGCTCGGAGGGCGTTGAGGCCGGATCGGTCGAGAATTGCGTTGTAGGCAGACGGCTCCCTCACCACCAGGAAATCCACTAGCGCTTTGGATTGTTTTGGATACTGACCTGCAACTACAGTCAAAGTTATTACTCCCTCCACTGGCACAGCATCGCCAGTAAACCCTACCAATGGGGAATTAATCGGCCCTAACCGACCATCAGGGATGGACATTTTTGAGAATGCATCGTAAAACAAAATATCGGCCGAGCTTCCACTGTCAACAAGAATGCGGCGTACGTCATAATCAGCAATATTTAAAGAAACTATAACCACATCATTATGGAAGAACTGGATCCCCCAGACATCTTCTTCAGTAAAGGTTATAGATCCTTCAATTTTTTGTCGCTTGGGCGGCCCGACTGATCCACTGGCCGCTCCCCTCCGGGGCCCTCCAGAGATGGTGTTAATGATCCGATTGGAGGCCAATCTCCAGGCTGTTCTTCCCTCCTTGGCAGCTCCAGTTGTGGCAAAGCTCTCGACCGATCCTTTCTACCTTCAGGCCGGCGTCGGACGAATCTGTCGACTGTCATTACTGGAGGAGGAGGAGCCTGGAAAGCTGGAGACGAGGTCGGGCCTTGTGGAGATCGCTGAGATCTGGCCATGGAGGCCGTGGATCGCCTGGTGGATGCCTTTCGGGGAGGCATCAGGTGAAGATCTAGTAGGGGAAGGAGGGGAGGATGCCGGAGAAGATGACTGGAGGCAATCCCATTGAGCACTCCTTCAAAAACAAGGGTACTGCGAAGACACGCAGCCCTCCTTCTAGTGCCAATTCTGTTGGTGCAGAATTCCGTCGAAGCTGGAGTTGCTGGAGTCGAGATGACCGCGGTCGCCATCGGGACCTGCAAGAGAAGTCTAAACCAAAGTTGGGGGTGCTCTGGCAAGACCCTCCGATGCTCAAGTCAGTACTCTGCTTCAACAGAAATGGAGTATTCGAGTGAAAATTTTAGCAGAGTTTTGAGATAGAGTTTAGAGCTTAGAGAAGAACGTATTTGGGGGTCTCTTTTTATAGATGGAGAGCGTAACTGATTGATAGTGACGTCTGTAACCGCCTGGTAGTGGGCTGTTCAGAGCCGTCTGGAGTTTGTTACGGAGAGTAGTGGCGTCAGGGGTCGTTCAGGGCCACGTAGAGTTTGTTACGGAGAGTGGAGTGGTGTCCGTTGTCGCGACTTGCCAGAGAGTAGTAGAGCCATGCGAAATCTGTTGTAGAGAGTGGAGCAGGGTGGTAGCCATTGTCGTGACTTGCCGGAGAGTTCGGATCTGTCGGCTAGAGCTCGGCTGGGATGTCTAATGGAGAGGAATGGCTCTCTGTCTCGCGATCTAGGAGAAGTTCGGACGTTTTCGAGGTCGCTGACGAGTCTACTGTTGTCAGAGGCCTTGGGCGCTGAGGCTACAGGTGAGAACCATCTGCGGTAGAGACTCGGATGAAGACTTTCAGTTGGCGAAGTCCGATAGGAGCCCAATTGCTAGGGAAGTCCATCTGGAATTTGCTTGATGCGGAAGCTCGTCTGAAGATTATCCACCGGAGGAGTCCGATTTCATGAGAAATCTGGTGGAAGGTCAACCGGTGGTGGACTTCGGATGGCATTGGGGAGGCTCGTCTGAAGATTATCCGTCAGAGGAGTTTGAGGGATCTGGAGGCGATCGGCCGTTGTAGAAATCCAGCTGTTGGAGCCCATCCGTTGCAAAAGCTCATCCAGAATCCATCTGCTATGGAAGCTCGGACGGAGTCCGTTCTTGTGGGAGGCCGAAAGGAGGCCGCTTATTGTAGGAGCTTGGTCGAAGATCGGTTATCGTGGGAGTTCGGAGTAACGACCTGGCCGGTGGATCCTGCCCCATGATAGAAGCTCGTCTGGGATCCGGCTACGAAGAAGCTCGGCTGAAGTCTACCTGTAATAGAAGTTCGGAAGAAATTTGTTTACAGTAGAGGCTCGAATGAAATTTGCTTACAGTAGATATCTGGGGTAGGCAGCCCGCTATAGGAATTTGGAGTAGACCGCTTGTAGTAGAAGTTCGGCTCTCGCGGGAGCTCGGTTGAGATCCGGAAGGCGGTCGACCGCCGTAGAAACTTGGATGGAGTCTGATTACTGTAGAAATCTTGTTGTCGGAGAAGCTCGGATGCTGACGAAGTCCGAAAGAAGTTCGGAGTAGGGTCGTCCGCGGTCGGAAGAAGTCCGGAAGGGATTCGGAGAATAGTTGATTACTATAGCAGGTCGGCTGGCAGTGAGGCCCAGAGAGCTTTTGGGGCGGCCCGGTAGATGAATGTAGAAATTCATTATCGGAGAAGTCCGAACGGTCGAGGGGATTCGGAGAGACGCCACCCATAAGGTCGGAAGCCGGAAGAGCCCTGAAAGGGTTGGTCTTTTATAAACTTCGGCCGGGGGTATTTTATACCCAACACTTGATATATGGTAAAATGCAAAAAACTCACGTGTTCAAGCATAAAAGCTTGGCAAGCAGACTATTATATTAACATGTAAACTTTTAAACTTCAAATTATGTTTTATAGCTTATGTATGAAAATAAACCCAAGAACCAGTATCAGAAGAAGCTATGCATAAATATTTGCTAGAGTTTATATCTGAAAATGATCATCTTACTTTCTCTTATTCTTGCACCAATATACATGGTCATACCTAAATTCAACTCTCCGCCATGCTTGCATGGAACATGCTGGACCTTTCTTTCACCAAACATGCTCTCCAAGCAATGGTCATATTCATGCAAGATCTAGTATCATAACAAGATTTTTCTATTATGATGAAGAAGAAGTAAAACCAACTAGTATTATTGAACTTAATAATTGTAAATGTAACACTGACTTTTAGTTATATGTTCACTTTTCTTTGACTTCAACTAACTGGAGAAAGTCTTGATGGTTAGGATTATGGTTTCTCCTCTTGTTATCCAAGAAGGTACCTTCAACTATCTAAGATATTTGCAAAACTATCTAAGACATTTGCAAAAGAGAATCACACCCTGTTGAAAATTAAATCCTGAGGTACATAAAATGCAAAAAAGATGACATTTGAGCAGCAATGTCCTACTGCAACATCCAACATAAGCGATAAAAGGTCCCATTATTGGTTTATACATTTTGAAATAATCCCCACAGAAATCATAAAAATGCATTTTAGAGAAATATAAAACATTTGTCCATCAAAGAATTGCAATGTGGTAGTACATAGGTTTATGCAAACTCAAGGAGCGAGGAAGTACTAAAGAAGCAAGGACCACAGTAATCTGAGATAGTAATTTCACTATTTTTTTTAATTTGATGAAAATTATGTTTGCACCTCTCTCTATTTTTTTTTTCTTCTCGTGTTTATTTGATGGATTATTAGAGAAGTTGTTGGAGCCATACAAATTAAGGATGCAATGATGGAAAATCAATTGAGATGGTTTAGACAGAGAAACGTCTAGTACGAAGAGGTACTTTAGTTTATAGGGAAGGATGTAAAAAAGAAAAAAAGGAGGAGAATATCTAAAGTAACATGGATGGAGATTGTGAAGAAGGATGTGAGAAGCTTGGAATAACATCAAAGGTGACCCTAGAATAAGGGATATTTGGCGAATAAAGATCCATAAACCAAAGGCTGGATTACTATGGTTTTTCGGCTCGCAATACATAAGATTAAAAATATTTCACATTGAAAGGGTAACAAATACGGGTACTATTTAGACAAATATGAACTAAAGCACGACAAGCTTCTGTGATACCATCGTACACATTAATATATTAATATACTATGCTTATAATATATATTAAAGCAAAACAATCCAAAACCAAACAGTAGAGCTTATACACATTAATATATTATGCTAGAGATTCTGATAGTGTAATTAACAATAGGGACAAAAACTTTTTAAGTTTAGATACTGTCAGTATGCTTCTGAGAGATTTCTGGGCAAGAAAGATACTTTCTATCCTTTAAACACGATCTTGTAAGCTGGAATCAACAGTTGGGCTGCAGAACAATGCGACCGTACTAAAGGGGAAAAGGGAGCAAACAAAAGCAAAATAAAATGCTCCATGGACAAATGACATAATGAAATGGTACTCAGTCGAGCATTCTACCAGGAACCTTGTCATCGTAATCCTTGTCGGCAATCTTTATCATGGAAACAATGGCCATCCTGAACCCAGACTCCATCTCATCGACCCTCTTTCAGATAACCCCCTGAACCGCTATCTCCACCGCCACCCTCTCCGACGACTCGTCAAGCTCCATGTCCTCCAACTGTGGCACCAACCATCAAACTCAATAAAGAAAAGCACAAAAAAGGATCAAAACAAGAGGGGAATGAAGCTTCGCGCTCTGAATGTGGGTGAAGCAAACGAAGGAGGGGTTAGGGAAAGAAGGAAACTGCGGGTGAGGGAGAGGCAGAGAAGAAGACTTGCTGCCACCATCAGTATGTCTTGAAGGTGTTCGATGAAATGTTGCTTCGAGCTATACCGATCGGAAAAATGGATTCGTACTTTAAAAATATTAGGCCGCCTGTGGGGATCGAACGCACGACCACAGATGATTGGCACGTAATCTTCGTTTATGGGTTGACCAAATGGAGCGTCGGGTGGAATATGTTATACATAAAAAACAGATTCATGGGGTGGATAAATGAAAAATGAGGGTAAGACATTATTATAGAATTCGGCTTTTTTTTTTTGGGGTAAGACGGCATTTATTATATTGAAATCTGACCTCTTGCTTCAAAAAGTTTTCGGTACAAATTAATGTTTCCGGGTTGTTTTTTTTTTTGGTAGAAACTGAGATACTTTATTTATGTGGTGTGAAACAGTTACAGAACCCAAAACAATCCATGTTACAAGTATACCCAAAAAGAAGCTGTGAAAAGTTCAACCCCACAAGTCCAACAGACGAATTCAGTAACAGTGAAGAGTTTAAACCCATGGACCCAAAAAAACATATACATATCTTGGCTGTTAATTTCACTATGTTCATCTTCACAGGAGTCACTTAAAAGCGCCCAAATGCAGTAAATCCATATCCCATGCTGGTACATAGATGCTGTTAAGAAAGGGATAGCTGAATACCTCACCATGAAGAGTCAGCAAGTCTCGTATACAGATGTAAGTAAGACAGGTTGATGAAGAAGGCCGCCTCCTGGATAAAAGATAGAAGCATAAAGCAGCAGAAATGCAGTTGTCCTTTGAGGGAACAATGTCACACCATAGCTCTGATCTGTTGCAGAGCAGAAAACCAGAATGCAAACATATGCTCCTGCGCAAGGAAACTTTCTTCCTAATAACGAAGATATAGATATTGGCTGGCAAATCCCATCAGAAAATAATGATAAAATTTCATCATTTGGGATAATATAGTACCAGCAAGGTCCCTGAATGCAGCTATATATACATTTTAAGAACCACACAGCAAAGCTATGCCAGTAACCATCATTGAAAGCATACTTCCCATAAGACACAAATAATTGTGAGCCATCATCTGGGAGATAAAGAACATAGCATCTTGATATTGCAAGAGAACATATATTTCCATCAGCACATGCATCATTTGGTATGAAAAAGTAGCTGCAATAGGGCTCCTGAGCACCATGCAGAATGCTTCCTTTAAAATAAAAACAGCACCAGCCATACCACAGTATCAGGCTCTTTAAATAAATAAGCGAGTACCAATTCCCATCAGTAAAGACACAGATGTCATCATATGGGAGATAAATAAAGAACCAAAAAGATTCCAATAATAGAGTAATGAAGGCACATGCAGAATAAGTAAAATACCCATCAGTTAGCTCATCCGCACACGAAGAATGAGTAATATGCCCATCAGTTAACTCATCACATGGGATATAAGTACCGTTCTTAAAGTTATAGCACAGAAGAAGCCGAAACCCACTAGGCTTGACCACTATACGGCAAACCTGCGCAAAAAAGCAAACATAACTCTTGCCAAATATGCATATCCAAGCAGCAACTCCTAGCAGGGTCTGTGGGTTGCAGAATCTGCAAAGGGACATAGAAAATATCCTTTGAGAGCACCTCGTAAATAGCAGTATATGTAAGCTAAATGTACCATGAAACCAATGCACTGGAGAACAAGTTCATGTTCTACAACCCAGAACCATTAGGATGGATAGATATATCAAAGGCTATATCCCCCCTCGAGGCTCGGCAACTTGCATTTGATCATGCTGGATAATTTGAGCAAAAGAAACAGGTAAAACATCTCCTGTACAATAGGAGAAGTCAGCAACAAGGGCCTGTTTAGACAACCAATCAGCGGCTTGGTTTTGCTCCCTATAAAATGTGTTTGAAAGCACAATGTGGAAACAGATTTAGGGCGGTCTGAATATCTTTGTAACAAGGAAGATTAAGAAAACTAGAGGGAGCTTGCTTTGACAACCAGCGAATTACTGTAAGCGAATCACCTTGAACAAATAGAGGCCGGTTCCGAAATAAATGAATAGCAGTTTGAAGACCATACCAAGCAGCTAATAACTCAATAATAGGTCCTGAACATGGATTAATACGACACCCTTGAGCTAAAAGCATGTGTCCATAGTTATCTCTCAAGATAAAACCAACCCCAGCAGCTGATGGAAAAATCAGCAGCTCTATACATATAATTTTAAAATTTTTTTAGTAAACATGATAAATTAAATTATTTAATTTATATTATATGCACAAGATCTAATCTAAACTACCATGTCAGGATCTATAACATGATTAAATATGCGATTAAAATCTAAAATTAATGAAACTTGCATTGATCACATTGATGCCCTAAATCAGATCAAACCGTTAGATCTGATCTAGTCTGATCTAATGAGTCCAGAACTCGTTACCTTTGCACGGATCTGTCATAGCCCAAGCCCACGATATCAAGTTCCCAGCCCAATAAAAAAAAAAAAAAAAAACAGAGTAAAAACCGGGAAGAAGACTCCTACTGGAGTCTTCTTCTCCGGCGAGACCCAAGCATATTAGGAGTCCTAGGACCTCTCGAAATCCTAGGGCCCTCTATAAGAAGGTCTCCCCTCTCCTTAGAATCGACCATCGGCCTCCTCCCTCTCTCTTTCTCCTCGTTTTTCTCGATCGGAGCCGCGGGCACTGTTGGGTTTCTCGCCGTGATTTCTCGCCGGTGAGGTCACCGGAGGCCGGGGTGAGCCTTCCTTTCCTTCCTCTCTTCCTTCCCTTTCTTTCCGTATTTCTACTTGAGCTGCCGGCGACGAGTGTCGCCGATCTTCGGTCGGAAAAGAGACTCTGTTTTTGGGCCTCTTTTCCTTGAATTTTTCCGGCGCCGGCGATCGTAATCGACCGCCGGCCATGCTCCTCCGTAGCCGGGGGAGCAGCCTCCCTCTGCCGCCGGCCTCCACCGCGGTGGCCGCGGCTTGAACGGCCGGCCAAGGAAGGGCCAAGGGTCCCCTGTTCCGGCGTGGGAAGGGCCGAGAAGAAGAAGAAGAAAAAGAAGAAAAAGAAGAAAAGGAAAAGAAAAAGAAGAAAAGGAAAAAAAAAGAAGAAGAAGAAAAAAAAAAGGGGCGGAGAGAGAAACTCTCTTTGCTCTCTCTCTCTCTCTTTAGATTTTAGGATTTATGGAATTAATTAATTAAAAAAAATTAATTAAATTAGCAATAAAAATAAAAATAAATAAATATAATTAGGGTATCCATGGATTAGTTCGAAAACCCTGGATGCTGTCGACAAATTGATCCTCGTGGGGACATTAGATTTTAACAATTTAGTTATTTTTAATTCGATAAAATTTTGATATAAAATATAATATTTGACGTATCAGGTTCAGAGAAGGACTTTCGAGATTCCTAGAATTCCTAGTTGGATTTTCTTTTGAGGTAAGTAGTGTTTACTTTTACTGAATTTATCTGGTAAAATTTTGAATTAAATAAATTTATGCATGCTTGTGATTGAAATTATTTATTGAAATAATTATTGAAATTATTTATGATTAAAGTTAATTGTAGAAATTATTTATGATTGAAATTTTTTGTTGAATAATTATTATGATGATGTATGATCACAAAGAATGACATGGTTGATTTGACTCGAATATTATTTATTTATAAAATAATATATGAATTGAAAGACAATATGAAATTGACAACCTGACTGTGTTGAGGACCCCGCCAATGGGGGCATATACGTTGGCAATTGACTGTCCTGAGGGTTTATGTCGCCAGCGAGACCAGCGACATATCGCCAGAGAGACCAGCGACAAACCGCCAGCGAGACCAGCGGTTCCAAAGGACTTGGCTGCCAGATGATTCGCAGCTCACCGCAAGCAGATACGCGGTATTATGACCCTGCCACAGGGATAATGTGGTCATAGTCATGGTTGGTAAGAAGAACTTAAGAAATTAATGAATTTAAGATGAAAAGCATAATTGAAAATTACGATGAATTGACTTTTATATATGATTGACAGTATGAATATGATTTCATGAATTTACATATTGATTTGTTATTAGTAAATTGATATGCATAGTATTATTTGCCTGATTTATTCAGTTAAAGGTATACACTGCTTATTGGGCTATTTAGCTCATGATGAGTTTTATGTTTTTTTACAGATCCAGAAAATTAGCGTGATGCGGGATTTTGTTGGGAGAGCGATTAGAGATGGAGTTAGCTCATTGATTTAGGATTTTCTCAGAGTTGATTCAAGACTTTTAGTTTTTTTTAGTGTTGACTTTGTCAGACAGTTATTTTCTTTTGAACACTGAGTTTTGATTTATTATTTGAACTAAGGTTTGATTATTAAATATTAAAAAAAATTTATTTAACTTTGTGTGAAGATATCATGATGAGATGCCTTGCATGCTTATGGAAAAAGTATTCTATGAGTATGCGGCGGTTGCCATGACCCTCGATTCAAATCTCGGATCGGGGGCATGACAATTAATATGGTATCAGAGCATAAGTAGATAGATAGAGACATGTAGAATAGAGTGAGCGAGTGATGGGTAGACATTAGGAAATTGAAAGGTTAGTTATGATGATTATGAGCTAACCTGTCAAGTAAAGTTTATAACCTTATTAAGGATAAGTTATTATCTCAAATCTATCATAGGTCAATATGCCTCCACGACGAGCAAGGAATACTCAAGGAGCGGTAGGAGGGACATCAAATCCACTTGGCGATAATACTCCCCAATTAAACAGCGACACAACTCAGCAGGAGGGAATCCATGATCCTACCGAAAATACTCCGACAGTACAGGAGGAGCCGAACATGACTCAACTAATGCAAACTCTGATCGGAGTAGTTCAAACACAACAGCAGTTACTTCAACAACAACATGCATAGCCACATCAGCATTTTCCACTGACACCTAGACATGGAGAACATCCAATACAGAGAAACAATATCGTCGAATTTAAGAAACTAGCTCCTCCAGCCTTCAAAGGGACCGTCGAACCACTGGAAGCAGATAATTGGATTATGGAAATGGAAAAGGCCTTCGCCGTGCAAGAATGCCACAATGAAGAGAAGATCCGCTATACCGCATATCTATTACAAGGCGAGGCATACAACTGATGGCATATACTGGAACAAAAATATGAGTACGATAGGATACCACTCACTTGGGAGAGATTTCGAGATGAATTCTTTGATAAATATTTCCTCCGAAGTGTCAGAATACAGAAAGAGTAGGAGTTCATTCACCTGAAATAGAGGAACAGATCCGTTGCAGAATATGAAGCTAAATTCATAGAGTTAGCCAAGTTTGTTCTAAGATTAGTTGAGATTGAGCAAGACAGAGTACACAAATTTGAAATGGAACTGAAGACAGAAATCAAAAAATAGGTTGTACCCTATGAGCTAACTACCTATGCCTCAGTTATGAACAAAGCCCTAATAATTGAGAGAGAAGTTAATGAAGCTCATGCAGAGCGAGAACGGAATCAGAAGAAGAGAAATAGATTTAGTGAAACTCAAAGACGAAATCAGAATAATAAGGTTCCAGCAAAGAAGCCAGCAACTGATAAGAATCGTGAGAATGAGGCAGCTAGATATTCGAGATGCGATCGAAGAGAGTATGAGACTTCTAATTGCCCATGAAATACTGGTTCGTATTTTAGATGTGGACAGAAAGGATACAAGATTGCAAATTGCCTCCAGATGGACGAAAATAGATCAACACAAGCAAAGGACGGAGGTCAAAGGCCGAAAACTCAAGGAAGGATCTATGCACTCACACAACAGGATGCTCAGGCCTCCAATGCTGTGGTGACAGGTATCATTCCTGTATCTGGTATTCATGCTTCAGTTTTGTTTGATTCTGGTGCTACACACTCCTTTATATCCACTACTTTTATTAGACAACATGATATAAGTTGTGAACCCATGAAAACCAAATTATATGTTGAGACACCAGTAGGTGGTATTTTGAGTACTGAAAGTGTGTGCAAGTCCTGTAGTATCAAGATAGGAGAAAAAGAACTACCGACAGATTTGGTGGTCCTGGATATGCATGATTTCGATGTCATTCTAGGAATGGATTGGCTGGCTACTTATCATGCCTCTGTGGATTGTCATGGAAAGAGAGTGAACTTTCACATACCGGGAGAATTAACTTTTAGTTTTGATGGAAGTACAGGAACCACCCCTCCACGTATTATTTCATTTGTGCAAGCTAGACAGATGCTAAGAAAGGGATGTAGAGGTTACCTTGTATCAATAAAGAATAAAGAACATGATGAATTGAAGTTACAGGATATTCCTATCGTAAATGAATTTTCAGATGTATTCATTGATGATTTAGTCGGACTACCACCAGATAGAGAAATTGAATTTACTATTGAGTTGGCACCCAATACCAGTCCGATTTTTAAAGCTCCTTACAGAATGGCCCCTATGAAGTTAAAGGAGTTAAAAGATCAATTACAGAATTTATTGGATAAAAGTTTTATAAGGCCTAGTGTATCTCCTTGGGGAGCTCCAGTCTTATTTGTAAAGAAGAAAGATGATAGTATGAGACTTTGTATCGACTATAGAGAGTTGAATAAAAATACTATCAGAAATAAGTATCCTCTACCTCGAATCGATGATTTGTTTGATCAGTTGCAAGGTGCACAAGTCTTTTCTAAAATTGACCTTCGTTCAGGGTATCATCAGTTAAAAATCAAAACATAGGACATACCAAAGACTGCATTTAGAACTCGTTATGGACATTATGAATTTTTAGTGATGCCTTTTGGGTTAACCAATGCTCCAGCAGCCTTTATGGATTTAATGAACAGAATATTCAGATCCTATCTTGATAAGTTTGTTGTCGTATTTATTGACGATATCTTGATATATTCAAGAAGTAAATTGGAGCATGAAGAATATTTACGGTGTGTACTACAAATATTGAGGAAAGAAAAACTTTATGCCAAATTTAAGAAGTGTGAATTTTGGTTGGACAAAATAGCCTTTTTAGGACACATCGTATCTAAAGACGAAATTTCTGTGGATCTAGCAAAAGTGGAAGCTGTGATGCAGTGGAACAGACCTACAAATATTTCTGAGATTCGAAGTTTTCTGAGAATGGCAGGATATTACAGACGATTTGTAGAAGGATTCTCCTGCATAGCTGCACCCTTGACTCTTCTTACTCAAAAAGGGGTTAAATTCGAGTGGACTGAAGATTGTGAACAGAGTTTTCAAGAATTAAAACAACGATTAGTTTCAGCCCCTATCCTTACTATACCAACAGGAGATGAAGGTTTCACAATATATAGTGATGCATCTAAAAAGAAACTCGGCTGTGTATTGATGCAACATGGTAAGGTAGTAGCCTATGCCTCAAGATAATTGAAACCATATGAACAGAATTATCCAACACATGATTTGGAATTAGCTGCAGTGATTTTTGTCCTAAAAATTTGGAGACATCACTTATACGGTGCGCAGTGTGAAGTGTTTACTGATCATAAGAGTTTGAAGTACATTTTTATACAGAAAGAATTAATTATGAGACAGAGAAGGTGGTTAGAACTATTAAAGGATTATGATTTAACAATCCATTATCATCCGGAAAAAGCTAATGTTGTTGCTGATGCCCTTAGTAGAAAATCTGTGGAAAATTTGGCAGTTTTAATTACACATCAAAGCCAATTATTGGAGGATATAAGAAAACTGAAATTAGACATCCGAATATATGACTCAACAGTACGGTTAGCCAACATGAGGGTTCAGCCAACACTCATTGAAAGAATTTCAGTTGCCCAGAATGATGATCCACAACTATGAAAATAAGAAATTCAGTGGAAGCTGGTGTTCAATTTGAATTCAAGATACATGAAAATGGTTCGTTGAGGTTCGAAAATAAGATTTGCGTACCCAATGATTCAGCACTCAAGCATGAAATACTTCAGGAGGCACATCAGACCGGTTATACAGTTCATCCGGGAGGTACTAAGATGTATAGAGACTTAAAAGAAATATACTGGTGGAATAATATGAAGAGAGAGATCGCTCAATTCGTGGCTCAATGTTTGGTGTGTCAACAAGTTAAAGCTGAACATCAGAGACCTACGAGACTACTTCAACCTCTTGATATTCTAGTTTGGAAGTGGGAACATATCACTATGGATTTTGTAACTGGACTACCGAAGACTCCCAGTAAAAATGATGCAGCCTGGATGATTGTGGACCGATTGACAAAGTCTGCACACTTTCTACCAATTAGAGTTGGATTTACCTTGGAAAGACTAGCAAAGTTATATATGAAAGAAATTGTAAGGCTACATGAAATTTCAGTGACCATTGTATCGGATCGAGACACCAGATTTGTATCATAATTTTGGAAGAGCTTACATAAGGCTTTAGGAACAAAATTGAACTTCAGTACAGCTTTTCATCCACAGACTGATGGTCAGTCAGAGAGAACTATTCAGATCTTAGAAGATATGTTGAGAACCTGTATTTTAGATATGAAAAGTTCATGGGATGAGCATCTACCTTTGATTGAGTTCGCTTACAATAACAGTTATCAGGCTAGCCTTGGAATGGCACCTTACGAAGCTTTATATGGTAGAAGATGTCGATCACCGATTCACTGGGATGATGTTGGTGAGCGAAGAATATTGGGTCCCGAACTTGTTCAACAAGCAGTCGAGAAGATTCAATTAATTAAAGATCGACTTCGGGCAGCACAAAGCAGATAGAAAAGTTATGTAGATAACAGAAGATGGAAATTAGAATTTCAAGTCGGTGACCATGTATTTCTTAAAGTATCTCCTTCAAAAGGAATCTCAAGATTTGCATTCGTGGCAAATTGAACCCTAGATATGTGGGTCCGTTTGAGATTTTGGAAAGAATTGGTGAGGTGGCTTATCGACTTGCCTTACCCCTTCACTTGCAGGAGTACATAATGTTTTTCATATTTCTATGTTAAAGAAATATTTACCAGATCCAAATCACATCGTGGAACTTGAACCAGTACAAGCCAGGAAAGATCTAACATATGAAGAATACCCGATACGGATCGTAGACCGTAAAGAACAGGTGTTGAGACGTCGCAATATTCCTTATGTCAAGGTACAGTGGAGTCGACATTCAGAAAGAGAAGCTATTTGGAAACTAGAGAAAGAAATGAAGCAAAAATATCCCCAGCTCTTCGAGACTACAGGTATGAAAAAATTTCGAAGACAAATTTTTTTTAGGAGTGGAGAATGTCATAGCCCCAAGCCCACGATATCAAGCTCCCAGCCCAAAAAAAAAAAAAAACAGAGTAAAAATGGGAAGAAGACTCCCGGTAGGAGTCTTCTTCTCCGGCGAGACCCAAGCAATTAGGAGTCCTAGGACCTCTCGAAATCCTAGGACCCTCTATAAGAAGGTCTCCCCTCTCCTTAGAATCAACCATCGGCCTCCTCCCTCTCTCTTTCTCCCATTTTTCTCGATCGGAGCCGGGGCACTGTTGGGTTTCTCGCCGTGATTTCTCACCGGTGAGGTCACCGGAGGCGGGGTGAGCCTTCCTTTCCTTCCTCTCTTCCTTCCTTTCTTTCGTATTTCTGCTTGAGGCTACCGACGACGAGTGTCGCCGATCTTCGGTCGGGAAAGAGACTCTGTTTTTGGGCCTCTTTTCCTTGAATTTTTTCCGGCACCGGCGATCATAATCGACCGCTGGCCATGCTCCTCCGTAGCCGGGGGAGCAGCCTCCCTCTGCCGCGGCCTCCGCCGCGGTGGCCGCGGCTTGAACGGCCGGCCAAGGAAGGCCAAGGGTCCCTGTTCCGGCGTGGGAAGGGCCGAGAAGAAGAAGAAGAAAAAGAAGAAAAAGAAGAAAAGGAAAAGAAAAAAAGAAAAAAAGAAGAAAAGGAAAAGAAAAAGAAGAAAAAAAAAAGGGGCGGAGAGAGAAACTCTCTTTGCTCTCTCTCTCTCTCTCTTTAGATTTTAGGATTTATGGAATTAATTAATTAAAAAAAAATTAATTAAATTAGCAATAAAAATAAAAATAAATAAATATAATTAGGGTATCCATGATTAGTTCAAAAACCCTGGATGCTGTCGACAATTGATCCTCATGGGGACATTAGATTTTAACAATTTAGTTTTTTTTAATTCGATGAAATTTTGATTAAAACATGATATTTGACGTATCAGGTTCAGAGAAGGATTTTCGAGATTCTTAGAATTTCTAGTTGGATTTTCTTTTGAGGTAAGTAGTGTTTACTTTTACTGAATTTATCTGGTAAAATTATAATTAAATAAATTTATACATGCTTGTGATTGAAATTATTTATTGAAATAATTGTTGAAATTATTTATGATTAAAGTTAATTATAGAAATTATTTATGATTGAAATTATTTGTTGAATAATTATTATGATGATTATGATCACAAAGAATGACTATGGTTGATTTGACTTGAATATCATTTATTTATTATTTTAAAATAATATATGAATTGGAAGACAATATGAAATTGACAACCTGACTGTGTTGAGGACCCCGCCAATGGGGGCATATACGTTGGCAATTGACTGTCCTGAGGGTTTATGTCGCCAGCGAGACCAGCGACATGTCGCCAGAGAGACCAGCGACAAACCGCCAGCGAGACCAGCGGTTCCAAAGGACTTGGCTGCCAGATGATTCGCAGCTCACCGCAAGCAGATACGCGGTATTATGACCCTACCACAGGGATAATGTGGTCATAGTCATGGTTGGTAAGAAGAACTTAAGAAATTAATGAATTTAAGATGAAAAGCATAATTGAAATTATGATGAATTGACTTTTATATATGATTGACAGTATGAATATGATTTCATGAATTTACATATTGATTTGTTATTAGTAAATTGATATGCATAGTATTATTTGCCTGATTTATTCAGTTAAAGGTATACACTGCTTACTGGGCTATTTAGCTCATGATGAGTTTTATGTTTTTCTTACAGATCCAGAAAATTAGCGTGATGCGGGATTTCGGTTGGGAGAGCGATTAAGATGGAGTTAGCTCATTGATTTAGGATTTTCTCAGAGTTGATTCAAGACTTTTAGTTTTTTTTTAGTGTTGACTTTGTCAGACAGTTATTTCTTTTGAACACTGAGTTTTGATTTGTTATTTGAACTAAGGTTGATTATTAAATATTGAAAAAATTTATTTAACTTTGTGTGAAGATATCATGATGAGATGCCTTGCATGCTTATGGGAAAAGTATTCTATAAGTATGCGGCGGTTGCATGACCCTCGATTCAAATCTCGGGTCGGGGGCGTGACATATGTCCTAAAGTCAATATGGTGACACATTTGCAATAAAGTTAAGACATAATTTTATACTTAATACATTAATTTGATCAATAAAAGAGCAAGTTTAATTTTCATTCAAGAGTGATGTGTCATTGAATTATCCATGCAATTAACATTTTGATACATATTCTTTAAAGTGTTGAGAAACTAGAAAATATGTATTTAATTCCTAAATGCTCCCGATCATAATATCATCATGAGGATGTGATCGATCTGGATAGACAGTGTACAGATCACTTTCTTCGAGTAGATGAGTCTCTGATCTATAGTGTAGAGACACTGAGCAACGAGTGCAGATAGTTGTTAGGAATAACTAGTACTGAGCGTGACCATACGAGAAATCATTTGGATTTCTACTCGATCGTCAGTGATTATCTCGATGCTATAGTTGTGTGAATAGTCTTTTGACCTGTGATGGTATGATTGCTCGTAATGAGGCTGCTGTAGTTTGATTGATACATAAACATGATCTCAATGAGCCCTTGTAGTGGATGTTGACGATAGTTGGTCCACTGTAGGAGTAGGATACGTATCAAGATGGAATCTATCAATTTTGATAGAAAAGAGTAGTCCTATGAAATTTAAGAGGCTAAGTTCGAGAGTCTGTGACTACAGTAGTGTAATTGATGGAAAAGAATTTTCATAAAGATCATAATTAGACTTGAGCTAATCGAATCTATCATATGATGATGATGAGATTTGACGATTTATTTATGACCTACCATCTAGTCGGGACTCACGATAGAGAGACTGATTCACACGTAAACTACACCTTGAGGTTCTTTTATAATTTACTGGGTTGCCACTACATACTACTAGGTATCATTGGTGGATTGTGAGAGCTCACCAGGATTGCTCAGGATCGACAATCTTTGATGAGTTAGAGTAAAATTGTTCAAACCTATTGAAAAGAGTTTCAATAATACTATGATAGAGATCATGTATATTTTACTACTAGATAGAATTGAACCTATGGGGTCACACAACAAAGGAATTAGATCAAAATAAGCAATTGGGCTTATGAAGTCTCAATTGGATTTAGAAAAATCTAATTGGATTCAGGGTAACCTTGCTAGCACATGATTAGACTCAATTTCTTCTTTACGTTTGAATTTCTTATTTGATAAGATTAATTTAAATTTAATTATCTACTAATAATGTAAATAAATTAGATTCATTGAGCTCTAATTGTTGGGTGTCTAAAGTTTGAACCAAATAAATTAAGGGTTCAAGTCCTTAATTAATTTTCTTGATAGTTTTCATTGGGCACCACTTGATTTGATCAAGTTGGGCGTATCCACCTATTAGAGGGCATGTAGAACCATTATGGGGCATCCCATGGGTACCATGTGGCATGTGTATTTGTGGGTGCAAAGGCTCCAATTATTGATGCCTAAAGGATCTCCTAAAAGGAATCAAATAACTAAAGCAATAAAGATTCCTAATACAAGTAGTTGTATTAAGTGGTTGTTTAGTTTTGAATAGGATTCAAATCTTATGTCTATTTAAAGAGACCTTCCCTAGGGCCTCTAGGCAATTCAACCAGTAGCCCCACACTCCTTAGAGCAGCCCACGCCCCCTCTCTTTCTTCTCCTCTCTCTTCTCCTTGAAGATCCAACACCCAAGCTTGGGCATCCTCCATCTTCAATGCCAAAGATGTTTGGGCATCCCCTATTGCTTGCTGGTTTTAGTTCTTGGTTGCTTTATAATCTAGGAAGAAAAGCAAGAGAAGAAGAGAAGAAGAAGATCAAGGAAAGGATCAAAGAGTTGATCATGATCTAGGCTTCGTTCAGATTCGCATGCTGATTTTTTTTGGGAAGAAAAATCAATATCAAAGAGGCTGTTCCAGATTGATTCTGAGTGGATACTTATAGAGGCCAGATACTTGCACAGCTAAAAGAGAGCCTCTTCTCTTTCAGATCTAGATTTGAAGAAAAAATTACGAAACAGGTATATGATTCGATCACATATTCAATTTTAGCATATATTCAATTTCAGCATATGAAGTAGATCCTAGTGGTTTATGTTTTATGCATGCATGATGTAGATTAAAAGGTGTTTTAATCTTCTATTTTAGTGCGATGTTTTAGAAAAAAAAAATTTTGAAACATACATGCATACCCGACATGAAAATTTCAACAATTAGTACCAAAATAAGTGACGAAGAGTATCCAAGCTACTCAAAGAAAGAGATGGACCCTTGTGGAGTCTGAAAAATCAAACCCTTGCCACCTTCTTGAGGGTTACAGAAAAAGCAATGCACAATAGGGCATCAAAAGTCCCTTGTAAAGCCATGAGGACCCTATAACCTTCGATATGATCTATCAGATCAGCAGAGCCATCAAAAGACTCAATGGTGCACATCTTGAATCGGTTCGAAACTATTTCACTCAAGATCTCATGAGAGAATGGAGATCGAAGATTGAAGCTATTTTTTTTGAGATCAACCTCTACCTAAAGCTCCATCAGGCTGTTAGATTTGTGCCCTAGAAGCTAATTATTGACTAACATATTTTATAAATCTAGGGCTTAATATTGTACTTGTAATATTTGTATTATCAATAAAAGATATTTTTCATTCCAATCATATTTATGTGCCCATAATTTATCCTAAAAATTAACAAAGATAATTTTTGTATCTTCTCAAAGTGGTGAGAATTTGAGACATACATTAATTAGTGATTAATTTTTAAATACTTTCAATCAAAGGATCATCATGGAGGACAATGATCAATCCATTCGAGATCGATACATGGTTTCACCTTTCTTGTGGGCTGATGAGTCTAGGATCTATAGTATAGGGATACTAGGATGAGGTGCAAGT